>NW_024423343.1:2938259-3002649 GCF_017311325.1 Ursus maritimus | reverse complement strand
GGGGGGGGGGGGGGGGGGGGAGCCGCGCAGCCCTGCAGTCCCCCCGGGGACACCTTTCCCCTCGGGAAGGCACAGCAAACGAGGGAGCTGCCCGCAGCCACGCTGGAGGCCGGCTGGAGGGCAGTGAGAGTGGGGAGTTCTGTAGCCACAGCTCTGGCCTCATTCAACAACGCCGTTCACACCAGAGAACAGCCTTGAGAGCGCAGCCAGTGTGCCAAGGATGCTTCAGGGAAGGATCCATACTGGCGGTGCATCAGAAGGTTCACGGGAGGAAGGGCTCCTGGAGGCAGTGGTAGTGGGGCCTTTAGCCGCATCTCTGAGCTCATGCAGCAGCAGACTGCTCACGCCTGAGAAAATCCTTTTAAAGGCACAGAATGAAGCATTGCTCTGATTTAGCTTGGAACGTGCACAGCCTAGAAGGATGTTAGGAGTACGGCAATGTGGGAAAACCTGCCCAAACTTCAGATTTGTGCTGCATAAGAGCCCTTTGAGTATGGCTAGTGTGAGGGAGCGTTAAGCTGCTAGTCCAACCTCATTCGCCCCTGGCAAACTCAGACCCAAGGAAGACTATGAAGGCGGAGGTGCTCGAAGTGCCTTGGACCAGAGAGGCTTCCTCGTTCAGCACAAGCAAATTCACCATGGAGAAAGGCCCTCTGAGCACAGCCAGTGTGAGAAAACCTTCAGCCAAGGGCCTTACCTCATTCAGCATCACACTGGAGAAAGGCTTTAAGTGTGCAGGGAATGTGTTCTCTCCTCGTTCACCATAACAAGACGAGCGCGGGAGAGAAGCTCTGAGAACAGCCTCTGTGAGGATGCGGTCAGCCAGAAGTTGAACACCCACCCACCTTGGGAATGTTCCTGATGAGTGCCAGGTGTGTGGGATGCTCTTAGGGGCTATGCTGCACTTTCTAGCCTGCCCAGGACCCTTGCCAAAGTTACCTCTGTCAGTGCCTGTGTTGGAGGCCATCTCATGAACTCTGCCAGCTGGAAGGGACTCACAGCAGTCTGAGCCCACTGGTGGTCTTCATTCTCTTTTTACGAGTTATGGCATGGGTGGGACTCAGCTTTGGCTAGGAGGACCTCAGTTGGGGCCTTTTTGTGGCTTACAGGCATGGTTTACCTTATTTCTGAGATACTGTTGGCCTCATATGACTCCTGTTGGATTTGTCCAGTTTCCAAGTCAAACTTCCAAAGGAACTGCCTCCCTCCCATTATTCTGCTGGGTATGGAAATAAAAGCCTTATTGTTCAAGCCACGTTTTATCTGGCGGTTTCTGTTTACTATGTGGGGTGGGTTAGAACAGAATTGGGGTCTGCAGCATTGAGGGGATGGGTGGTGGGGGGAGAGATGATGACAAGGAAGAACTCTCATTCCACTTTTGGCTTGATTTGTTCTGCTGCCCAAGATCTTTAGGGAATAACTGAAGGACTTGGAGACTGGCCCCCTCCCCCTTCCCCCTACCAGCGCATCTCTAAGCCATAAGAGCTGGGTCTGTTGTATCCAGGGGATGTCCCACATTTTCCAGCACTGCTGAGGGGAAGCTTTCTTCCCAGGACCTACTACCCCTGCAGTCCAGAATCTAGTAGGCAGGTACCATTGACTGTAAGACCTACAGGGGCTATGTAGAAGCCATAATTAGTTCAGAAACACTAAGTGTAATCGTAGGGAGTGGGGGAGACTGTGGCAAAGTTAGGGGGGATGTGCCCCTTGTAAGTGGGCATTTACAAATGTTCTAGTAACTGGCTTTGCAAGATGAGAGTGCACAGAAGTTCTCAGCATCTTCAGACCTGTATCTTTCCTATAGCTATGCTCACAGTCAGTAAATACAGGTATCGTCCACTCTTCGAAAGTTTGCATTACACCACTTTGCTTTCAGTAAAGACCTGTATTAGTACCCACTTTTGCTAACTGAAAGAAACCTGAAGAGGATTTTAACTTTTTTGAAAAAGATGAAAAGTGAAAATAGTGTCCAGCGTTCATTTTGCAGTGAGCTGCTATGGAGGTGTGTGTACCCTCAGCAGAGAGTGGTCCTGCAAACTCCCTCCCCCAGAACCACACTCGGCATCTCAGCATCAAGCCGCCAGAGCTTTGAACTGTGTCTGTGAACATCTGTGTTTTGTCTCGATTTATTTTGTGCATCTGTTAGCAAGATGTGTCCTAAGGTAATCAGGCCTAAGAAAGGTGATTTTGGGGTCTGGGAACCCTCAAAATTTTTCCATATAAATTAACGGTAATTGCTTCTTCGCTTTGAGCCATTTCGGTTTACCAGAGGTTTCGTGGGAATGCTCTGCTTTTGGATAGCCGGGAAAACCTGTACACGTTCTGGAGTGATTGCATCCTACTCTAGGGCAGAGAAGTCCACTGGGTTGTCCACCTGCTGGCGTGCCAAGGAAATGTGCTGGGCAGCTGTTTGCAGGGGTCGAACCTGGTGGGAAGCCGGCCAGAGCGGGCTGGACTCTGTGGGAATGCGGCGAAGCTGCCTGCTGGTGCTGCTGAAACTTGCTGGTGAGCTCCACCGCTGTCTCCTACCAGCCAAGTGCCAAGGGGTAGGAAGGAAGGAGGTAAATGAACTGTGAAGAGAAGCCCCCTCCCTCTTCCCAGTGGCCCTCTAGCGCCCTCTACTGACAAGCCTGGCACACTGCCTGGCAAGCAAGAACGGTTCCAGCGTCACAGCAGAGCAAGGGAGAACGGATTTGGGAAAGCTTGGAGGAGGATCCATGTCGTGTCCTTGAGGCAGTGCTGCAGTGTTCTTCTCCCCCTCCAGTAAAGGAGGCTGGGCCTGTACATTGAGGTAGATCTAGGGACTGGCTGAGAGGCAGTCATGACCCACAGTTGTGACTCAAGGCAGATTTTGCCTACTAGATCTAAAGTTTTTTTTGTTTTTGTTTTTTTTTTTTAAGATTTTTATTTACTTATTTGAGAGAGAGAGATAGCACAGACGGAGAGTGAGAGGGAGAAGCAAACTCCCCACTGAGCAGGGAGCCCGATCTGGGGCTCGATGCCAGGACCCTGAGATCATGACCTGAGCCAAAGGCAGATGCCTAACTAACTGAGCCACCCAAGCGTCCCTACTAGATCTGAAGTCTCTCCCCCCCCCCGTATCATCAATATTCTTGTATTTCTAGGGGCATCACGTGCAATTAACCACTGTCAGAGATCCCTATGGACCATGGTATTTTGATTACCAGTACGTACCTGCTATCCTTCATGGCAAGTGCAACCCCCCCCCCCACTTTGGTGGGGTCAAGTCCTGCCATCTGGCCTCTGCTCCTCCAGAATCCCATCATCCCCAGTGAAACCAGCCCATCAGCCCATCAGCCCATCAGCCCCAGTGAAACCAGCCGGTCAGCCCATCTCAATGGCAGTATCCCCACCATTGCACCTACCTGCCAAGGAGAGTAATCACAGGGTTTTTCAAGGATGTGGATATGCCTCTTACTAATGTATTTCTTAATGCCTTAGTGAAAGGAGTCTCTCCTGGGCCTTCCTGAAGTCTGTAATTAGGAGATAAAGGTGCAGGTCACACAGATAAAGCCAGTCCGACATTCCTATCACCTTGTTAAATGTAGGTCATTTTTGAGTTTAGGTTTCAATCAAGTGATCAAATACGCTGTTGGAGCCACCTCCAACTGCCCGAGTAGGTAAATCTGGACTCTCTATCAACTCTACCATCATCAGCACATTTGGTCTGACCTGGTGTTAGATTCCGTCTACTTTGGTCTAACACCCTTAGAATCCACATATATTCTCCATATTTCTACTGAGAGATATTAGCAAAGTCGGACTGGTTTCCTAGGTGTGCACGCTGTTCTGCTGGGGGCATAGCGTGGACCCGTCCCTCTGAAGCACTCTGCAGTCTGACCCTTGTTATGGGTCTGGTGGCAACCTACGGTATTGTGGTGAATGCGTGTCCCCTCTCAAGGCCCCCCCTTCCTTTGGCAAGGTTGTCACAGGATTGATCTTCTACGACACCTCAGGGCAGACTTACTACTTAGTAATCGGAAAGGCACAGAATGACTTGGAGTTTCAGATGGCCAGTTACATCTGGGTCTGACCACATGTCCGCACTCCGAGTTTCATGTTCTTTCTCCAGTCCGTGCCCTGGCTTTCCCTTGAGAAAGGTGAGGCTGTGAATCCAACTGTTGTTCTCAACAAATGCAATTATTTTTTCTGTGTGAATTTTAGAAATAGCCCCGTGACTACGAGAAGAAAGCTTCTTTTAGAGCAGTCATTAAAGTTCCCTGGTTCTCACCATGACTAGACATTTTCTTTCTGTGAGCACTCTCCTGCCCCGGAGAGACTCTAGCCCACGGCCGAGTTTCTGTCGACATCATTACCACCGTGAGAAGACAAGCTCAGCAGCTCCTAGGGCTCCAAGGCACTTGCTTTGGTCAGAATCACCATCAGCCAAAGGTGATAGCTTGATTAATTCTTATGCCAGTGCATACCGCAGATGACTGGCGTCCCATTTTCCACTGGTAATGAGCGCAACACTGCTTCAGACTAGGACTACAGCTCACTTCCCAAATCCCATCTGTGCAAATATATCCCCTGTGTTTACTCCCGGTACCAGGGTCGTATCAGCCAGGGTGCCGTCAGTAGAGAGTAACCATACCACAATCCGAGCAAAGCAGGTTTGGTATAAAGAGTACTAACTACTTCCAGGCATTGAACGACTATGTGGAGTTGAGAAGGATTCTAAGGAACACTGCGAGGGAGAGTACCAAGGCAGGAACACATCTGGTAGGGAGGATTCCACCCCTCAGGGTGTGGAGATTGACACCTCGTTGGACGTGATGCTGTTTCATCTCAACAGATGGCAGAGGAATCTGTGGGGTTGATCTGGACTGGCAATGGCCCATGTTCGTTGGGCCAAGACTGTTGGGCAAGAACTAGGAGCTAGCAGCAGGCAGACCCCCCTCCCCTCCCTACACTGGGGGGATGTCTACACAGTTCACCTGGAAGCTGCCCGTGGGGAAGGGAGGTGCCATCAGACTTGCTGAGAAGCTTGTTGGGGGCATGGCTGGACTTGCTGGTGAGCTGCTGACAAGCCCCCCATGAAGGTGTCCTTGAACTCTCCAGAAGCTGGCCAGGGCACCTGCGGAACCTGCAACAAGCTGCTGCGGGCGTGCGGCCGGGCTCTCCAACAGGAAGCCGCCTCGGGTGCCCTGGCGTGCACTGGGAGGTGAGCTTCCTGGGCGTGCGGCATCCAGCTGAGGGCCTTGGCAACAGAGAGGAAGGAAAGCCGAGCAGAACCCGGATAGAAACTTCCTCCTCCGCTGTGGCTCCTGCTCCCTCTACCGGCAGAGCCTGGCGCCGCATCGGCCGGCTCGGGGGTGGGAGGTGGGTTCCCGCTCACAGACAACACGTTTACAACGGGCACAGCTAGACCCATTTTACGAAGGTAGTGTAACCTTGACGACAAAGCCCAACACATACGGCAGGAGGAAAACAATACTGACCTATCTCCCTTAGGCATAGACGCGAAATCCTAAAGAAAACCCAGAAAATTTGCTTTAGGGTATATAAAATACGATGCGTTAAGACCGCCGTGGGTTTCTGTCGGCAGCAGCCGGCTCGACGCCCGCGTCCGCGCTCCCCTTTCATCGTGTGGGGTTGTTACCGGCAAGCACAGGCCCAGACCGGCGCCCGCTCTTCCCAGGGGGAGCGCCGTCCCCAGGCTGAGGCTCCTTGAGGTCTCTTACCCCTTGTGCCTGCTCCCTGGGCGTGGGTGACCGCAGCTGCCTGGGGATAGTGGAGTCCGAGGCTGGACAGCTTTGTGCCCGTCAGAGACCTCCATCCTGGGCTGTTACCCAGGCGCCGAACTTCTGATTTTTGAGCTAGTACACATTTGGAGGGGTGTGTGTGTTTTGGCCTTCCTTAATAATGTTTATGTTACACAGTCAATTATATATTTCACTATATTTACAGATTAAGGGATAAAAATTATATAATCGTATTAGTGGATGCAGAAAACATGTTTAATAAAAGAAAAACCTTGATAACTGGGAATGGAGGCAGGTACCTTTGCCCCGACACAGGTTACTTGTAAAAAAACCCCAAAAACCTCTATGGCAAGTGTTATAACAGTGGTGAAAAATGTAAAGCTTTGCTTTTGAGTTGGGGGCACTTAGGCAATTCACAACAAAAATAAATAGATAGTGTAAGAACCAGAATGGTGAAAACAAAACTTGCTACCTGACAATATAAATACAGAAGACCCTGACGTATGTACCGATAGCTTTAGAATTAGCAAGAAAGTTTATGAAGTTCGAGTTGAGTGCAGAATCAACTGTGAAATCAGTCAGGGGGCGCCTGGGGGGCTCCGTCGATGAAGCGACTGTCTCTGGACGTCGGCTCAGGTCGTGATCTCCGGGTCGGGAGATCGAGCCCCGTGTCGGGCTCCATGCTCGGTGTGGAGCCTGCTAAAGATTCTCTCTCTCCCTCCCCCTCGGCCCTCCCCCACCAAAAAATCAGTCTCATCCTGTGCATCAAAACCAGGAAATTAGAAATTAAAGATTTGAACAGGTGCAGTTTACAGTGGCGTAAAAGGCGAGAACCAGCACTGTGTGTGCCAGAAGGCGTGCAGGAGATCTTCGAGGGACATCACGATCCAAACAGACCATATAAAAATATCAGATTTCCCCACATCGAGACTTAATGCAATTCCAGTTAAAATGTTTCCTGGTTTCTCGTTTGAATTTGAAAGGCAGTTCTAATAATCATGCAGCACGGTAAAGGGTTGAAGCTAGCCAGCCGGCTCTGGAGGAAAAGGCCCTGGGAGTCTTGCTCCTCTGACTTGAGGACTAAACCCTAAAGCTGTGGTATAGACGGGGAGTGCCGTTATGTACAGGGACAGACAGATTGGTAAGACCAGTAGGCCAGCAGCGTAAGGAGCCGAGAAATAGATGGACGGGTCTGTTTGTGCTTGATGCATGATGCCACGGGCTTCTGTGAAAGGCTTAGTGCGTGGCCGTGGTAGTGAGGACGGACGCCAGCTGTGACCCTCCTCTCTCGGAGTGACTCCCACCCCTTTCAGATGCCAATTCTGCTGGGAAGCCTTCCCCTCCCTCCCAGCAGAGTGGTGTCCCCTGTGCTCCCCAAGGCCTGTGATCTCACCCTCGAGCATTTGTTGTTAGGATGTGAGTTCGGGGTTGTGGTCCTCACACCGTGGGGGGTTGGAATAGGTGCTCAGTGAGTGCTTGTAGATCGAGCTGGATGGGGGGATGTCCGCCTTAGAGACACCCCACTAGTTTTGCCTGACAGTAGCTTAAAGACTTTCATTTCTTCTGTGAGGTTTCTAAGACCAGATAATCCTTATCCTGATGAATTAAAACTTTAAAGAACCCAGAACTGGGACATTTCTGAACAAGGACCTTACTTATTGTCCCAAGACTGGTGGTACTGAGATGACAGGTCCCTTGCTTCTTGCTGGGAGAGGACAAGGTTCTAGAAGAGTTTCTACTCAAGAGAGCACCCCTTCTGTAGACTCCGATGATTGAAGTCCTATAGGGTTGCCAGACTGAATACAGGAAGTCCAGTTAAATTTGAATTTCAGCTAATTTTTAGTATCATTATGTCCCATATAATATTTACATTTAACTGGACAGCCAGTATTTTTGTGAAATTGGGCAGTTCTCATTGGAATAAACTTGGGAATAAAATTAAAGGTTTTATGAATATGTAATTCTTCAATGGGAAATCTGACTTATAAATAAGGATGGTGAATATTTTGAAGAGCAAACAAAGTAGTCATTGTTCTTTATTTGTGAAATCTGAATGAAATTCTTCCAAATTAGCCTTAAAAAACATCTAAAAACTATCAGTGACTTCCCCGGTGCCCACCATCCGTGCATCTGATGATGCTAACTGTTGTAAGGGTCTGAAAAACATGAATGTTTAGCAAAATATTTTCATAAAGCCCAATTTATTGTATTTACCCATATTTTTACCTCTTTTGTTGTTCTGTTTTCCTTTCTGATGTTCCAGGAGCCTTTGTTTCTCATTTCCTTTCTATTTCAAGAGCTTCCTTTAGCCATCCTTTACTCCAGGTCCGCTGGTGACAGATTTGCTGAGTTTTCCTTCATGTGAGGATGTCTGGGACCCCCTTAAGTTTTGAAGATATTATCACGGATGGTTCTTTTTTTTTCAGGACTTGCCAGATATCATGCCACTTTCTTATGGTCTCCATGGTTTTCTGATGACAAATCATGTCATTCAAACTGTTTTTCTTTGGGGTGCCTGGGTGGTGCAGTCGTTAAGTGTCTGCCTTCGGCTCAGGGCGTGATTCTGTCGTTCTGGGATCAAGCTCCGCATTCGGCTCCTCTGCTGGGAGCCTGCTTCTTCTGCTTCTTCCTCTCCCACTCCCCCTGCTTGTGTTCCCTCTCTCGCTGTCTGTCTCTCTCTGTCAAATAAATAAATAAAATCTTTAAAAAAATTGTTTTTCTTATATAGGTAAGATGTTTCTGGGGTGCCTGGCTGGCTCAGTTGGTAGGACATGCGACTCTTGATCCTGGGGTCATGAGTTTGAGCCCCATGTTGGGTGTGGAGATTACTTAAATAAATAAATAAACTTAAAAAAAAAAGATGTTTCTCTCTTGCTGCTTTCAGGGTGTTTCCTTTGTCCTTAGCTTTGAGGAGTCTCACGATGTGCCTTGGTGCAGATTTCTTTGGGTTTATCCTTTTTGGTGTTTGCTTAGCTTCTTGAATCTGTAGGGGTGTGTGTGTGTCCCTCCCTCTTCCCAGCACTTGGATGACATGAGTGTCACATCTTTCATTATCATCCCACAGGTCTCTGAGACTGTTAATTTCTGTTGCTAGTCTGTTTTTTCTCTCATGTTCAGATCGGAGATTTCTACTGCTCTCTCTTCCACTTCACCAGTTCTCCCCTCTGCCTTTTCTGTTCTGCTGTGGAACCATCTGGTGTGTTTTTAAAAGACTTTGGTTATGGTATTTTTCAGTTATAAAATGTCCGTTAGTTTCTTCATATCTTCTGTTTCTTTGCTGAGGCATCTATTTTTTCATTTATTTCAAGTGTGTTCATAATTCCTTATGGAAGCATAATTATGATGGCTGCTTCAAAATCCTTGTCAGATAATTCCAGCAGATGTGTCATCTTGGTGTTGGGATCTGTTGACTGGCTTTTCTCATTCAAGTTGAGATTTTTCTGTTTCTTGGTTTGATGAGTGATTTTTGGTTGTATCCTGAACATTTTGGGTATTTGGGATTTTTTTAAAATCTGTTTTAGCAGGCAACCTCTGATGCCTCCTCACTGAGAGAAGGGGGTGTGGTCTTGTTACTGTCAGGTGGGGTGGAAGTCCAGGTTCCCTTCTTGGCTTCTGTTGACATCCTGGGGGTTGGAGAGGATGACTTCCCAGAAGCCATTGAGGTGTGGGGTGGCAGGGTGGTCACCTCATTACCACTGGACAGTGTTGAAAGTCCTGACTCTCCACCAGGCCTCCTCTGACACTACCATGGTGTGTGCGTGCGTGTGTGCGTGTGTGCATGCTGATTTCCTTTGGACTAAGTTTATATTTCAATCTTATATCTTAATCTTATATCTTATCAGCCATCTCAGGGGAAGCCCTAAACCCAGCGCTGCCTTGTCACTGATACTTAGAAGGACCTTAGATTTCAAGCATTATATTAATCTTTATAGAAAATAGGATGAAAACCAAAATGCAATAGGTTTACAGAGCCAGGATGGACAAGCAGAAGGCCACTGGGGGCTGGTGACAGTGTTGGAGTCCTGTAGGGTCTTCCTGGGGAAGGAGACAAATGCACCTGCCCTACTGTGAGTCTTCCTGTGGACAGAGAACCTACTTGGAGGGCTTGGAGGGCTCTGGGCCTGATGCCAGTTGGGTCTCTAGCCTTGGGCAGGATACCCATGCTCTGGGTCCTGTTTTCCTTATTAACAAATCAAGGGGAGGAACTGACAGTCTCTGGTGAGTAACTAAGCATCTTTGGCATTTCCCCTTCTTGTCTGTGATGGCAAAATCAAAATTAAGGAAGCCCCAGAGGAGTGGGGAAATTGGATTGACCTGGTGATTAAGCCCGGGGAGTGTGTGTGGGAGTTTGGATCCAGTGGAACAGAGTGACAGCTTGGGGGTCAGCACATCATAACGTCATCATCCATGTCTGGTTTGACTCTAGAAACAATAAACATTCCTCCCCCCAAATCCTTAAAATCTAAATCAACTTTACAAGTCATCCAGCTCTGACACTGGCCTGTTGTGGGTCATTCTGGGGACGGGGACCCTGGGGAAGGCTCACACCTCATTCTTTGGGCTGAGCCCTGACCTTGTCCTGGACAGGCCCAGAGAGGAGGCACTGTTCCCGAGGCATTTCCAGAGACCCAGAGCTGGTGCCCTGTGTTCCAGGCCTCTCAGGGACCCCTGCACTGTCTTCTAACATCATACAAGTCCAGGACAGGATGTTCTGGTCACTGATGGAACAACAAGGTGCAAATTGGTATTTGGGGGCTCCTGGGTGGCTCAGTCGTTAAGCGGCTGCCTTCAGCTCAGGGCGTGATCCTGGCGTTCTGGGATCGAGCCCCACATCAGGCTCTTCTGCTATGAGCCTGCTTCTTCCTCTCCCACTCCCCCTGCTTGTGTTCCCTCTCTTGCTGGCTGTCTCTCTCTGTCAAATAAATAAATAAAATCTTAAAAAAAAAAAAACAAGGTGCGAATTGGTATTTGGACAGAGGAGGATTTTCAGCAACTCTGGGGAGAGGAGTCTTTGAGTCCTTTCACCTAAATAAGAAAGTTTAAAAAAGTAAAGAAAAAAAAAGCTGGGAAGCATATGAGTGGGCTGCCTGATGAAAGAGACAGTGATGAGAAAGGCTCCGGTCTCTTCTCTGTCCTGGGTGTGAGATATCTGGACGCATTGCCTCCATTGGTGCAGGGATGGGCCCAGCCCCTCCCGAGCTCCCAGTGTGGCTGTGCTGGCAGCCTGGCTGAACTGTCCGTGTGGGGCGTGCGTGGTCACAATCCTGCGTTCAGTTCAACAGGTGCATGCATTGTACCCGGTGCAGAGCTGGGGAAGGGACAGCTTCCAGAGCCCCAGGGCCACTGGGCCACTGGGGAATGCCAGTGGAGGAACTCCGGCAGGCACAATGCAAACTTTTACTTCTAGCAAGAAAGGACAGTTTCTCAACAGTCAGCGTTGTGAGAGTTGATCAGTCTCTCCAGGCTTCGTGTCTGCCCTGGCAGGGGAGGAGGCTGGGGAGGGGCTGAGCGGATTGCCCCCGTGTACAAAAGCACTGGAGAATGACAACTTCAGCTGCACCGCCCACCCCGTTTAACACAGACCTCAGCCGGGGTTCCAGCAAGTTAATGGTGGCCCTCATCCCGAGTTTTATTGTTCGGTTGTTGGTCCTTTATTGTGTAATTTGGCCTGATGGAGGGCTGAGAAACTGCATTGTCTTATTTCACCCTTGACATTTTTATTGCAGGAAATTTTCAAATCTGTGGGAAAGACTGTTCAGGCGGCTTCCTTGGGAATTATTTAAAGAGAGACAGGTTAGCTACTGAATGTAGGGAGGGAGGAAAAAAGCGAGGGAGAGAGAAAGAACGTGCAGGAGGGAAGGAGTTTACAAGTGAGGAACCCCTAATCACAGCATTTTACTTCTCTGCTTGTTCTTGGTATCACCATTTTCTAAGTGAGAAGTACTTTCCCGATAATTTTGTTCCCCTCTCTGTTAATCATATGTGTCCCAAGCCTCTGTGACCTTGGCCATTTCTCTTCACTCCTCTAGGCCCATGTCTCTTCATGTGTAAGGGGAGACCGAGAATGTCCTCTACTGCTTAGGCTGATTTCAAGGGTTAAATGAACCCAAGCAGGGGATGCCAAGGAAAGGAGTAGTGTTTAAGGGGGCGTGTACTGAAGTGGGCGGGGAGGGGTCCTAGGGGGAAACCACCTCTAGCTGAAATTGGGGAGTTTCCTAGGAAAAGGAGCAGGTTTGAGGGTGGAAGGAGAGGGGGAGCTTGTGCAGAGGCCCATGGTAGATGGGTGCCCAGTAACCCCAGGGGCTGCGAGGGGGCAGGCCAGTGAGGCTGGAGGGAGAGAGGAGCAAGGGAGTTGGGGAGGCCAGCAGGTGGAGACTATGGAGTGTCCACTGGGCCAGGTGAGCTCTCTCATCCTCATCCCAACAGCCTTAGGAAGCCACCTAACGGTTTAAGTACGGAAAGTCACAATGGGACTTGCATTTTGCAAAGAGTGTATTGGCCACAAAAGCCAGTCTCAGTGTCTGGGTTGGGGGGCAGGTAACGATTTGCCCATTTTCTGAGGCCAGTGTGGATTCTGTAGCTTGGATTGTGGTGGTGGTTGGCGGCACAGGGGAGGGGGATGGAGAAAAGTGGGCTGATGTTAGAATGGCTTAGGGAGTCAGATCTTCTGGTCTTGGTGACTAATCAGATAATGAGTGGTAAGGGGGAGGAAGGTATCAAGGACTGTGCCTCGATTTCTACCTCATGCAACTGGACAGAGTCTTGTCATTCACTGATATGGAAGCTACTAGACCAGATCTGGTCTTGGAAATGTTCAGTTTGAGGTATCTTCAAGACCTCCCAATGAAAAATGTGGAACAGGTCTAGTGGGATGTACAATTTCAGAGTTCAGGGTTGAGATCTGGCCCCATTTTTTTCACCTTTTCCTGTGTCTACACTGACTGCCATGCCTTTTCAGTTCCTCCGTTGAGAGTGAGAATAAACTTCCCTGACCCTTGATGGGAGGCTCAATTTTCTTCCATAACCGCCCCCCCAGCTCTTCTCAACCCCTCATTTCCTTGCAGCTCTACCCAGCAGATCCTTTTCTTCCTATGCATGGTTCAAACTCCGCCAAGTGTGCTGCGCTCACAAGGCTGCACGTTCCAAGTTCTCTAAGTACAGCTGCTCGGGTATTGTTCCTCCCCACCTTCAGATCCACGGAGCTAGAGATCGGGTATCTGCTCCCCGCACCTAGCGCACGGCGGTGGGACTGGCATGGCCTTGCTCTCTAGATATTCCTCTTCAAAGGGGGGGGGGAATGGGAGGCTCCACGGAGTCACTGGCCCGTAGCAATTCTGTCATCTGGCTGGGCACGCGTTGGAGGTTCCTTGATTAGGTCTCCAGGTCTGGAGATGATTCTTCAGAGTGTGTGGCTCTGTCCCTTGGCCTCTTGGCTCCACCCTCTGAGTCATCCTTCCTTTTTCTGTGAGAGATGGTGCGTGTCTGCAGTGGAGTCATTTTCACAGTCTTATTCCTGTCAGTGGAATTTTGGGATCAGATCAGCTCCTTTAATTTAGTTCTACCGATATCTGTCCCTTTCAGTCTAAGCTGGCAGTGTCTTCGCTGATGTAATTCTGTCTGCAGTGACGTGGCTGACATGTGAATCTCACCGGGGTCTGCTTCATTAGACACCTACATTCACAAGTCTCTTCCAGATAAGCCTTTAAGCTTTGTTTCTTCCTTCTTTGGGTTAATTGTTATTTTTAAATTTCTTGAAATGGAGACTTTGATGATTCATTTTTAGCTTTTTTTCTTTTTCTTTTACGTGCACTTAAACTTACAAAATTTCCCTCTGAACATGACTTTGACTTTAATCTCTTAAGTTTTGATATGTTCTACTTTCATTTTCATTCATTTCAAAATATTTCTAATTTACATTATTTTTTTTAACTTATAGGTTATTTAAAAGTGTTTTAATTTTTTTCTGCAATTGTGGGTTAATTCCACTATAATCAGAAAATAGAGAATACAATGTGTTTAACTATTTAAAATTGTTGAGATTTCAGTATGTTGCTCAAGTCTTCTGTATATTTACTGATATTTTTGTCTGCTTATTTGTCCACTTTGGATAGATATTTATTAAAGTATTTCATTTTGGTTGTGAATTCACCCATTTTCCCTCTATTTATGTAATTATTTGCTATATATATATATGTATATATATATATATACACATATACATATATATGTATATATATATAAATTTTTAAAAGATTTACTTATTTATTTTTAGAGAGAGAGAGTGTGAGGGGGGAGAGAGATAGAGATAGACATGGAGATAGAGAGAGAGAGGAGCAGACTCCCTGCTGAGCATGGATCCCAACTCAGGGCTGGATCTCAGCACCCTGAGATCATGTCAAGCTGAAACCAAGAGTCAGATGCTTAACCGACTGAACCACCCAGGCAGGCCAATTTGCTTTATATATTTTAAGCCTATATTATTAGGTGCATATGTATTTGGAATTCTCAATACTTCCTGACCCTTTTATTATTATGAAAGATTCCTCTTTATTTATGCTGCTTAGTTTGGAGTTTAATTTGATATCAGTAAACTTCACTGGCTTTCCTTTCATTAGTGTTTGTATAGTATATCTTTTTGAACACTCCTTTTACTTTCACATTCTCTGTATTCTTATATTTAAGATGTGTCTCTTATAAGCTTCAAGCTTCATCAAGTTGAACTTTGTATTTTTATTCAATCTGATAGTTTGTCTTTTAATTGGTGTATTTAACAAAATTACATTTATTATACTTGCTGATATATTTGAGCTCAAATCTACCTACCACCTTGTAATTTTTTCTTTGTTCATGTGTTGTGTTCCTTGACCCAGATTCCCCTTAAAATAATTTCCTGTATTTTCTTTTTTTTTTAAGTTTTTATTTATTTATTTGACAGAGAGAGAGAGACAGCCAGTGAGAGAGGGACACAAGCAGAGGGAGTGGGAGAGGAAGAAGCAGGCTCCCAGCAGAGGAGCCTGATGCGGGGCTCGATCCCAGAATGCCAGGATCATGCCCTGAGCCGAAGGCAGCTGCTTAACGACTGAGCCACCCAGGCGCCCCCGATTTCCTGTATTTTCATCTGTATTTTTCTTTCTGTGTTTAATTTTCTACTGACTTCTTCCAGTTCTTTAATTCTCTCTTCAGCTATGTATAATCTGCTTTTAAAGTCATGTACTGAATTCTATTTTTTTTGAAATACTATTTTCCTCTTTTCTTTTTTCAGTGAGGTGTAATTTAGGGGCTCCTGGGTGGCGCAGTCAGTTAGGCAACTGCCTTTGGCTCAGGTCATGATCCCAGAGTCCTGGGATCGAGCCCCACATTGGGCTCTCTGCTCAGCAGGGAACCTGCCTCTCCCTCTGCCTGTCGCTGCCCCTGCTTGTGCTCTTTCTCTCTCTCTGTCAAATAAATAAATAAAATCTTCAATGAAGTATAATTTATATATGATAAAGTGCATAAATCTTGTGGTTAGCCTGATGAATTGTTACACACACATCTCTCTACTCTGTCTCAACCTCTATCTCTATATCATCATTTACTATATTCATATCCAAATAATCACCTGTATCAGGTAGCACCCCAGAGTCTCCCTCATGTCCCTTGCATATGATATTTCCCTCAGAGATAACCATTTTTTTTTACCACCTCTACACCATGGATTAGTTTTATCTATTTTTGAATTGCCTATAAATGTGTTCCTTAGTATGTATTCTTTTATACCTGTTGTTTACTCAACATTATGTCTGAATTCATCCATGTTGTTTTGTTTAGCAGTAGTTTTTTATTGTTATGTAGAAATCCATTATACAAATATACTACATTTTATATGTTTATTCTACTGTTAATGGACTCTTGAATTGTTTCTACACTATTATTCTCTTGTGACTTTTTCTCTTGATTCTGTGTCCAATATGTCTGGTAATTTTTGATTGAATGTTGGGCATTGCATCATAAATTGATGTAGTTCTGAATGGTATTATCTTCCTTTAGAGAGGGTTTACTTTTGCTTAGGGGTAGACTGGTTTAATTTAATCAGTGAACTGATTCAAGGTGGTTTTTAGTCTTTGTAAGGCCAAATCAGTTTCTGGATCATTATTCACAGGTATGATCCTCAATGCACCCTGAACTCCAATTACTCCACAGCCTAGTGACAGTGCCTGAACCTCTACTCGGCTTTTCAGACTCTTGACTTTTGTTTTCTCCAGGGCCTGTCAGCCGATGGGCTGCGGTTTGCACATAAGCAATCAGTCTGTGGAGATAAGTGATGAAGAGTGTTGGGCTCACTTCTGTGCATTCACCTTGTCTCTTAAGGTCCTCATGTTTTGGCTGAATTGGTACCTTGAACCAAATGGTACCTCTTAAACCTATGAGATTGGCGAGAATCTGCTTCTCTCACTCATAGCCACTTTCTGCTTGGCTTCTAATCCTCTCAAATCCATGCTGCTTAGGAATTTCCTCCTACCTGGAAGGTAGGAACAGCACTCTCACATTAGTCAGTTTTCTTCTCTCTGGGATCTTTGTGTTTTATCCAACTTTTCTTGTTCTTTCTGGCAGGGAGTTTGGTCTGATACAGGTATTCTGTCATGCTAGAGCAGATTGATGGAATAATTCCAGACTGCTTCAGCAGCAGTTTGCATTTTATCAGATGATTTTTAAATTTGATTTTCATAATTGTCCCATGAAGTAGTTAGCAGAGTTATTGTCACTACTTTACAGATGGGGGACACTGAGGCTCAGAGAGCTAAAATGGTTGTGGGAGTTTCTATAGCCAATATGTGGTGGGCCATATTTAACCCTTTCTCAACACTTGGGGCCCACTTGCACTGTACCTGACACCATTTAATAGAACCCAAACTGTGCTCAGGGAACAGGAAACAGCAGTAATCGAAGAAGGGGGACCTGGTGGGTGGTGGTTCAGTAACTGAGTTAAAAGGAAGGTACTCAGTGAAACATGAGTGAAACTCTCTATAAACAAATGCCATGTGGATGCAATTATTTTCACTCTAAGTGACTGGAAAGTCCCAGCAGCCAATAAACCTGCTCCATGCGCAGTGAATGGGGCCATCACCACCTCCTTTGAACGGAAGTGCTGAGAAGCAGAGCTGGAGACACCAGCCCCAGTTGAACAGAGGCTCGGGGACTGTGGGGTGCCCTCTGCTGGTTGGCTGCTTCAGGATCGCCTCTACAAATGCAAAGGGCAGCATTGTGGGGTGAATGGTGGGTTTTTCTTGGCTGGTGTTGGTGGTTGGCACAATGATTTCATGAGCAGAGTACCATTCGCCCATCTTTCCCGAGAGAAGTACCAACCCACAGGTGAGGAAGTGGAGGCTCTGCAAGGGTGTGGTGCCCCTGAGACACAGAGTCTGGTCTGAGCCACACTGAACATTCTTGAGGGAAAGGCAGCAACGGGGAAGGGCCTCCTTTATTGTGTTTGTACATCTGTGAGGGAAAGTAAGCCCCTTCAGGTGGTTTCCTGGGACTCCTCTGAACTTTGTATATTCCAATGTGGTGTGAAGAACAGTCTGGAGGATCTGGAGGCTGATATGGACCTGTCCCCCAGAGAGTGTTTGAGGAAAGAAAAGAAAATGGGTGGACAGCTCGCATCTGGTATGGCGGCCTGATAGAACCTGTGCTCTTCTGCCCGTCTCTCACTTTGCTGCTTAGTGCATTTGCTTAATCTGGGATAATCATCTTAGGACAGGTGGTGTTAGGTCGCCTAGTCACCATGCCTTGCCTGGAGTCCCCTTGGCTCTGGGCTTCTGTGAGTCTGTGTGTGGTCTCCTGGGAACCCCTCCTTCAGCCCTCTCAGTCCCCTCAGCACATGGTACCAAGGTCACCAGGATTCCTGTGAGGGAGACTGGGGTGCCACTTTCCTCTCAGACACTCACTCTTCACATCCCTCATGTGAGCATTCTGGTCCCCTTCAGGGAACCAGGAAGCTCCAATGTTTCCAGTGGGTGCAGATCCAGGGGTCACACTTCTGTGGCCTCACTGACTGTTCGTGGAGACCCTTCCAAGCCAATAACACTTTCTGCCTCATGCCTCAGACTCCTAGATGAGGATGTGCCATGTTCCGCGTTCTTTCAGTGCCTCTCAGGTGTCCTTTCTCCTCAGTGCTTTATGTCCTTTCAAAGAGAAGTGTTGGCACTAATATCTATTTCTTCAAATTACGTCTTGTTATGGACGGAATCGTGTTCCTCAAAATTCATATGTTGAAGCCCTAAACCCCAATGTGACTGTATTTGGAGACAGTGCTTCTAAGGAGGTCATTGAGGCTAAAAGAGGTCATAAGGATGGCACCCTGATCTAATAGCACTGATGTCCTTATAAGAAGAGGAAGAAGCACCAGAGATCTTCACTCTCTGTGAGTGCACAGAAGGCCGTGTGAGCACACAGCAAGAAGGTGGCTATCTACAAGCCAGGAAAAGACCTCACCAGCAACTAACCCTCATGGCCCTTGATCTTGGACTTCTGGTTGCTAGGGCTGTGAGGAAATAAATTTCTGTTGTTAAAGGCCCCCACTCTGTGGCCCTTTGTTATAGCAGCCTGAGCTGACTAATACAACTACCATTTACTAGTGACTGCAGCCTGAAAAATATCATTTCTTCCACCTCCCTTCCCCACTGGGGAAACTTTCCTGGTTTCTTGGAAACATTTTTTATCTAATGAAGCACATCAAGTCCATGAAACCTCTCAAGGTAAGCAGAATGAAGCAGACCTTCAGCTGTCCACACACACCCACACCCAGATCACGTACATACTTCACATCTCACACACTCATTACAGAGATACCTCACATCTCACACGCACACCTCACTTACGTACCTCACATCTCACACGCACACCTCACTTACGTACCTCACATCTCACACACACACATCACCTCACATACGTACTTCACATCACGCGCACACACACACACACACACACACACACCACACGCATCTACCCCAGTGCATGTATTCCCACAACTGTGGTGTGATGTGTGTGTTTGGGATATGGTTATGATTAGTGACTGAGGACTTGCTTCCATGTTTGGAATTGCAGGTATGGGGACTGGACTGCTCCCTCACTGGGTAGCACTGACAGCCACCTGATCTCACGTACTCACCTTCCCAAGGGCAGGAAGTGCTCACCACTGCAGGCCTTGGAAAATTGAAGGAGATGGGATGCTTAAGGATACTGCTTTCGGGGCTGGCACTGACCTTCACCCAGGCCTTGCTACAGTGGGATGAATCGTGTCCTGTCCTAACCCATACTACCCACGGATGTTGGCCTTAATTGGATGTAGGGTCTTTGTAGATACAAACAAGTTAAAATGAGATCATACTGGAATAAGAGCGGCCCTAAATCCAATGACCGGTATCCTTAAAAGAGGAAGGAGAGGGAGGTTTGGACACAGAGACTTGGAGGAGACCCAGAGAGAATAAGGCCACGTGAAGAGGGAGGCAGAGGTTGGCCTGAAGCAACCTGAAGTAGTGCCAAGGGTTGCTGGAGCCCCCACAGGCTGGAGGGAGGCCTGCAAGTGATTCTTCCTCAGCCTCCAGAAGGAACCAACTCCACCCGTGCCTCAGCCTTGGACTCTGGGCCTCCTGAGCTGTAAGAGAATACATCTGTGTTGTGTTAAGCCCCCCAGTCTGTGGTTCTTTGTTACAGCAGCCCCAAGAGACAGACTCAATTCCATGAGTATTTCTGGAGCTCTAGTCAAGTGACAGCCACTGCTCTTGGTGCCAGGCGAATAGGATGGCCTGGTCCTGTCCTCCTGGGACCTTCAGCCCAGTGACCGAAGAAAAAAATGGGAAAAATGTCTCTCTGGTTGTCATGTGGGCCCCAGAGGAGGGATTCTGGCTTGCTTGGTGATATGTCCTGGGGATTGGGGATCTCGTGAGGAGGGGATTTTTCCAGAACAATCTAGTAGATTAGGGATGGGGGAGGGTAGACAAATGGCGGCCTGCGCAAAGGCCCAGAGGGGTGAAAGGGCATGGTTTAAGGTTCAAGTTTAACGAGAGCATCCTGGCCATGGTCTGAATCAGCTTTCAAATGGCACTGGCTCTCCAGGTGCTGCTCGGGAGGCTGGCCTGGCCTAGGTGCCTTGCCTCCCCCAGCTGCACCTCTGCCCTGTGCCTCTGTCCTCACATTCCAAAAGTTGCTTTAATTAGCCTCACCTTTGGCCTACATGGCCCGAGGCCAGAGGTGGAATCCACATTCTTATAAAGTGTTGAGAATTACTCAAAAGCAGGAGAGGCTGCCCTTTGATCACCGTTAGAGCGTCTATTGTGTTCTGGTAATCATCAGTCTCCATAAACTTCCCCTCCTTCCCCGCGTTCCCTCCCTCCCCCAGGTCGGCAGTGCCCCCCCTCAAAAAGTCCCGGGTGGAGGGCGAGTGACCTCAGCCCACGTGGCTCCCGCCACAGCCTTGCTGCAGTCGGGCCTCACCCTGGCGCCCGTGCGCGTTCCTAACCATTTTCAGGAGAATACTAATTTCCACTCGCACGGACTCCCCTCTGGCAGGGCCTAGCCCCCAGGGGCAATGTTCAGAACTGTTCTGGTTCCTCTCAAAGGAAAAACGCACCAGTTGCCAGCAGCATTTTATAGAAGGACTTTGAAATAAGGAATTCCTCTGTCCCAGGGTTGCCGCCCCTCTGAATGGCGTGACCTCCTTCCAGGGGCTGATCCAGCCCTGGAGTTGTGTCGGTGCCGGAGCCCTGGAATGTTCTCTGATTCCGATGACTAGTTTCTGTTTCTCTGCCTCTGCTTTTGTGGAGCCAGGAGGGGTGTGAATCGTGAAGGAATGAAACCTTTCTTCAAAGACTGACCAGGGGCTTTGGCGATGACGCTGGTCGGGGGGCTCTGAGGGGTTTTTAAGACCCTCCTCCGCATTCTCACGGCCTGACGCCTCGCCTTGAGCGAAGTTCTCCACACGCTCAGCCCCCTCCTGCTGTACCGGAGATTCGAAGAACGGCTGTCTTGTGGGACCCAAATGACAGTGGAGTCGTGTGCTCAGGCTGTCCGAGCTGCTGTCCCCGGGCAGAGGCCGGCCGGGCTCCCTGCGGCCTCCCGGAGAGCAGGGACGCTGTGCTAGAGCGGCCTGCATCCCTCTTGGGCCCTGTCTTCGCAGCACGCGGCCGGGAAGCTGCAAGGCCGTGGCCTCGTGGCCTTCACATGTGCTCCCGCTCAGGCCTCCCGACTCGCGGGGCACCCGCTCGGAGGTGTCTAGTCATTTGTACCGCTGGGAAGTCGGCTTTCCGTGGGGCGTGTGTGTGTCTGTGTGTCTGTTTTATAAAGAAAACAAAACTGGTTTTGAAGAACGTAGCTGAATACCAAATACCGAACGTGACTTACGTGCTGCCAGAGCAGGGGTTCTGCCCCCTTGGGACGAACGGCCATGGCCGGATGCATTTTTAGTTGCCACACCCCAAGGGGTCACAGCCGGTGGGTGGGGGCAGAGACGCTGCTCCGCAGTCCGCCGAGTACGGGCAGCCCCTGGGCGCAGAATGGCGCGGCCAAAACGTCCCGGCGCCGCCGTGGCCAGAGCCCGGCCTGCAGCTGGATGCGCTGGAGACAGGCTGTCCGGTCGTGGAGGACGTTTGCTTCTCTGCTTCTCTGTCAAGAGCAGGTGGTGCTGCCGGACATCTCACTGGTCAGAAGAGCGTCCCCACGACAGGAAGGGCCCAGACGGCTCTGGGTCCTCTGTCCTGGCCCCCAGAGCCACCCCTCTGCAGAGATGCTCGGATACGTTCGGAGCCCGGACCTTCTTCTGCCCCCGTGGAGCCGGTCGTCGCGGCGCTAACGGAGCAGGCACCGGGCGGAAGGCCAGGAGGAGGCAGGCCCAGGCTTCCCGTGTCTTTCCCGGTGGAGTCACACAGACACAATCTTCTCAGCGAGGTTGGGTGACGGCACGTGTGGAGCGTTGCCAACGGAGGAAATTGCTGAGGCTCTTATTGGGGTCAGTCCCACAGGCACGCAGCGTGTGCGACTGAGCCCAGCTACTCAGACTGCAGCCCCCGGAGCAAAGACAGGTGCTCACCGTCAATCAGTCTGCAGGCGTAAGCGAGCTGGTCACCCTGGCACGGGCTCGGAGTCTCTCCGCTCCACACTCGTCTTTCACCGCTCTGTCCCTGAAATCGTGTCTTCAGAATCTGTCATCGCTCTAGTCTGGATGCTTCGCGATTTAGCCCTCTCTCCCCTTGCCTTGAAAAGTGCCCATGCGTTTTCACCCTCTGGTCCCTCTTTGGTGTCTGACTCCCAGAGTTTTTGAAACCGGTCCCACCGGGAAGAGTGGGGTTTGGAAATCCGCTCTCTGGCGGCGGTCTTGTTTTGCACACAAGCCGGCTGGTGGGGGACCCTGTACCTTCTGTCTTTCCCACAGGGGGGAGCCCCATGCCCTCTAGCTACCCATGCTCCAGTCCCTCTCTCCTCATGATTACTCTGGAATCCCGTTAAGGCACCTGTGCCCCACACATCGTCCTTCCTCCTCTTGATGATGGGGCCGACTCTTGTTCATTCTCCCTTTCTTGTTCTTCCATGGCAGCACCTGCACAGGGAGGACTCTGTCTGACTGTGCCCTCATCCTCCCTCAGCTCAGGGGTCCATGAGGGTACAGGGCTGGGACAGCTCCAAGGAGGCCAGACAGCCGTTGCTCACACAGGTAGTGATGGTGATAGGAGCCCAGACCTCCTTTGCATGGCTCCCCAGTCATTCCCCAGACAGGCTCAGCCCTTCAGAGCAGAGGGCAGTTGCAGGTCACTCCAGTCTTTTCAAGTGACATTCAGCAAGAGGCATATGGCTTCCCATCTGGTTGCAAGAGGTGGTGGAAAGGATAGCCCTCTGCCAGGAAAGGGGAGTCAGCCCAGCAATGTGGTCTGCTTCCCCTGGTGGCCAGGGGCCAGTGAGCCCCTTGGGTGCAGATGTTAACCCTTAGTGCAGACTGGGTAGGGCACCGGTGCCCTGGAGGCAATGTTTCAGACGGGGTTGACAGGATCCCTCTCTGCTGAATGGAATGAAGTATAGAAACCTTATCTCTCTTTATGTCCCTGTACCCCACTGATGATATCATTGTTTTAAATATTTACTCTAAATATATTGAGAACCATATCACACAGTGTTATGATTTTAAACATCAAGCATAATCTCAAAATCTCAGGAGGAGAAGGAAAGCCTGTTGTAGTTCTCTGGGTCTTTTTCTTATGCGTGTTTTTCTTCCTTTCTGATGTCCCGGGTTCCTTCTACTGTGTGCTTTCTGCTCAGAAAACCTCCATAAGTCATTCTTTAGGACATGTCTGCTGGCGACAGATTCTCTTATTAGCTTTCCTCCATCTGAGAATATCTCATTTTCTCCTCATTCCTACCCAGGGAAACGATTCTGGGCAGACGGTTCTCTCTTCAGCACTTGAACTACTGTGCTGCTTCCTTCTGGACTCTGGTTTCTCCCGAGAAATCCACTGCCATTCGCATTGTTCTTTTCTCTGTAGTACGATGCTGTTTTTCTCTGGCTGCTTTCAAGATCCTTTCCTTGTCTTGCTCTTAGACATTAGCTAGGATGTGTCTTGGCACAGTTTCTGTGGGTTTATCCTTTTTGGAGCTTGCTTGGCTTCTTGAATCTGTAGGTTTGTGTCTTTTGTCAAATTGGTGAAGTTTTCAGCCACTATATCTTGGAATGTTTTGCAGCCCCTTCTTCTTTCTCCTCTCCTTCCAGGACTCTGATGACACGGACATTGGATCTTCTGTTATAGTCCAACAGGTCCCTGAGACTCTGTAGTGTCTTTTCCCAGAATATTTTCTCTCCGTGTTCAGTTTGGATAATGCCTACTGTTTTGTCTCCCAGTTTACCATGTCTTTCCTCTGTCCTGTCCATTCTGCGGCTGAGCTTATCCACCGAGCTGTCTACTGAACTTTTTAGTTCTTAAATTTCCATTTAGAATATATTCGGTTTCTTTGCTGAGGCTTTCAATTTTTTTCATTTGTTACAGTCATATTTGTAATTGCTTGTTGAAGCTTTTTTGTCATGACTGCTTTAGAATCTCTGCCAGATAATTCTAACACTTCTGCCACTTTGCTGTCAGCATCTCTTGGTTGTCTTTTTTCACTCAGTTTGAGATCTGCCTGGTTCTCGGTGTGCTGAGTGATTTTGGCCTGGAGCCTGCGACACTCTGCTGGCGGGGGGGTGGGTGGGTGGGTGGAAGTAGAGGTCTGGGCTCCACTTGCCCTTGCTCTTATGCGTGAGGAGGGGCCACAGCTTTCTCTGCGGTGTTTGGCTGGAGTAGAAGTTATTGTCTAAGAGTTTTCTGTCCAGCCAGGTGGCCTCTTTTCTGATCCTCTGGCTAGAGGGAGCAGGCTTCTGTTGGGGCTCTTTTGGACCTTTGCCCATTGACCTTTCTGGGTTGCAGCCTCATCGATCTCCAAGTCTGGAATATACTAGGTGAGAGCAAAGCCAGGGACCCCCCCCACCCCTGCCCCCCACAATGTGTCTCCTTTGGGTGCCTGGGGCCCTACCTAGTCTGCCACTTTTCAGGGTGTTTTGTATTTGTTTTGCATATAGTGTCCAGAGTTTTCAGCTATACTTAGTGGGAAAAAGTGGAAAAAAGTAAGTCCACTTCATCTTCCCAGAAGCAGAAGGAACATGAGTTCTTTTTATAATCAGAAAAAATAAAACGCAAGAGTGTTTGATCAACTGTTACATGTTAATTGGGTTGAAGGGATTAGAGAATGAACAGAAGACTGCCTTCAAGCTGAAATAAATCTGAGCAAAAACTCAGGGGGCTGGTTATAACAGAACTGAATAATAAAATCACTCTTTTGCTCATAAATTTTTCTATTTAAATATTTTGACCAGAATTGCCAATGAAATTTTGTATGTTTACATTCATCCATGACAAAGGAAGTTTGCTGCAAGGAGAGACTGCAACCCTGTGTAGTTCATAAAATTAATAACTGAGACATTGGACTTTTGCTTCCCTGTTCTTATTTCTTTCCAGCTTTTAGCTGAATCAGTGATTACTCTTTGTACCAGGAGTCCTTCCCAAAAGGTCTGCTTAAGTGTTCCAGCAGCTCAGGAAAGCAACAGAGGGGGAGCATGCGGGCGGTCTCCGCTAACCCCAACTGTTTTGTCCTTCAGAAAGGAGAGCAGGGATGGGGTTTCCAGATTCAAAAGTCCTTTCTCTGGCTCTTCTTTTTCTGGGCAGCTGAGGGAGAGAGTCCATGGGTCTGAGGATGGAAGGGGAAGGCAGCAAGCCCCTACCATGTCCCCTGAGCCCCCGGCCCTCTCTGTGCTCCAGCGACATCACCCCCAGTTTCTCAGACCTCATCTGTGCCTTATGGATGCAGGTGAAGAGAAGGATTTCTGTTTTGCCCGTCATTACCGCGGTCACAAGGACAGTGGGTGCCATTTGGTCCTAGCAGTCAATGATACAGTTTGGGTCCTTGGATGCTGTCCCTTCCTTCCCTCCCTCCGTCCCTCCCCTCTCCCTCCCTCCCTCCCTCCCTCCTTCCTTCCTTCCTTCCTTCCTTCCTTCCTTCCTTCCTTCCCTCCTTCCTTCCTTCTTCCCTCCCTCCCTCCCTCCCTTCCTCAAACGTGCTCAGAGTGCTGACTCTCAGACAAACTCTGTGTCTTAGTGCACCCTCTGGTGATATCTTGCCAGGGAAACACATAATTGCCCCCTTACCATGCACACGTGGGGATTTTCATAGCTTGGTGGCCAAAGGGAGGCAGAGACTAGATGCGTTATATGAACGGGCCAGGCGAGCACCTGCTCGGAATGGACTATTCCAGTGAACACTGGTCTCATTCCTGCACTGCATAGATCCTTCGCCTTCCCGTTTATTGTCGTACCACTTCTTTCAAAATCAGCAAACTATGTGCCTGGATGTACACCCCCTGCCCCCCCCCATATCTGTATACATCGAAGATCTAGGTTATATTTTGCACCCAACGATGTCTTCTTCCTTCCCCTTCTTCTCTGTCTCCTTCTCCAAGAGGAGAAAAAGCAGATTAGCATTATAGCCCATTTTCTTCCATCTTTCTTTGCACCCACATAGCTTAAAAAACTGAATAAACTAGGGGAAAAAGGCAAATCACCCTGAACCTAGTTCTACTGTGCCACGAGCCAGCTGTGCCCCTTGGGGAACGTCAGTCACCTTTCCTGGACTTCAGCTCCTGACTGTCATAACTGAAGGGCTGGATCCTATGGCAACCCCGTTAAAAGGGTGCTCACTTTGGGCATCAGCCCAGATCTTGTTCTTTTCCCCGGGACTCAGACTGAAGGGCGAGGAGAACCCCTTCCTTGTGCACAGAGTAGCTTTGGGTCACTTAGATTCACTTCAGATGGTTTTAAGAATTGCCTTCTGCTGCTCCGAAGGGAGGGTGGGAATTCGCAGAGCCAGCACTGTCTGTTCTGCGTGGGAGGTGGGAGATGTCTAGACGGATGGTGCCAGAGCCTACTGGCTGGGTACTTGCGGGACACAGCCTCCTCCACTTACGTACCTCATCCCTGGGGCCGTCTGAGCCTACCAAGGAGGACCGTCAAATGAGACGAGTCTTCTTGATGAGAGTCCATTCCCCCACCATGAGATATGGAGAGACTAGTTTCTTTCTCTTTCTCTTTTTTGAAATGGGGCTGCGAGATTTAACGTTGTATCTATGCCACATTAAAATAGGAAGAAGAAACAGGTGACAGTCATTTAATATATTTTTTAATCTACTCTCTTTAAAATGTTATTTCAACCTGTAAACCATATAAAAATCATCAATGAGATATTGCATGTCCTTGTTTTGTACGGAGTCTTTGACACCAGTGTGTCCTTGACATGAACCCCACACATCAACGGCCTCCTGTGTCCAGTGGCCACTCTACGTGTGGTTCAGGTCGAAGAGGTGAAATGGGGACGGGCAGGGAGGTTGGCACTTGGCTGGCTCCGTGGGAGGGTCAGGTCCCCATGAAGGGAGGGAGGGTCTCCCTTGGGCAGATTCTCCTCTCTGTCAAAGAGGAGTCTATGGACAGGAAGGTGAGTGTGAGGGTGGGGGGTGTACTCTGATTGGGAACCCCGCCCCCAGGCTGTTTAGCAACCGAATCACATTTCCTCAGACGTACTCTCAGTCTCTCGGGAGGTGGGCAGAACACGAGGGGTCCAGCTCAGCGACCTGAGCCCACGGCTACACGGGGAGCCCTTCCCCAGGCCTGGGCTCTTGGACGAGGTTCGGGTGCACCCTTTGTGGCTCTGGTCAGCATGTCCTGGGAAGAGAATGGCTGTTCCTTCGCTCCTGCAGGGAGCAGAGGAAGGCTGGTCAGAAGTCAGGAAGATGGGGTTGGGCTGGTGGCCCGTGTCAGCCCGGCAAGGACACCTGGACTCTTCCTGGGGGTCGCTGACTCCCAACTCCACCACATCCTGCGATGCTGGTGCATTTCCCAGCATCTGCTGTGACCGCTCGTACGTGCTAATCACGTCACGAGTTGTTGCTTCCTGACCAAACCCGGGAAGGGACTCACTGCAGACTCGGTAGTTCTGGTGACGTCACATTTTGTCTCAGTTCTGGTTGTGTCTGTGTCGGTGAGCCATCTCAGGAAAGCCTGGCTCCCTTGCAAACCTTACTGGCAAGTTCGGTTTCTTTTCGTGGTGCTTTGTCTCTGTCTTCCTTTGGCGTAATCAGGGTCAGAGCGAGGACAGAACGTCCCTGCCCGATGGGGCGGCCAGCACGGCCGGGACACAGAGGGGCCGCTGTGGGCCTGGACAAGTCCTGGGAACCAGGAACGGGGGTGGCCTCACTTTCCTTCCCTGGATGTGGACCTGAGGGGGCCGCTCACCTGGGGCGGGAGGCAGGACAGAGGCTGTGGCTGGAGCCCCGAGGGCGAGCTGAATGGGCCGTCTGTGTGCTGACCCGCCTGGCCCGCCAGCAGGGGAAAGGACCAAGCTGAGAGCTGAGAAATCATAATAAAACACCACTCCCGGGAAACCACTTAAATGAATCACTGCTAAGGTAATAATAACCCTTTTGGCAAATGCATTTTCTCTGCCCCAAGCCAAAATATATTCAGTCCTACAAAGGGCCCTGTGACAGGCGGTGGGGCCGCCCCGCCAAGTGGACGTTCTCGCGGCTCTTAAATTCTGTTCTTTTCGCAGGGCTGGGCCTGATGAGGAATTTAGAGGACTCCGATGCTTAATGAAACATTCTGGGGCTGTATGTATTTAACAGATAGATGTATTCACTGGGGTCCCAGTCAGAGCAAAATACGCTTTAAAAATATCTTTATATTGATCTCATTTATAGTTTCACAATAAGCGATTTTTTAGGGAGCCAAGAGAATTGAAAACACTCTGAAGAGCACTGCGTTGGCTGCCCAAGCAGGTTGGAGCTGTTGGAAGAGTTATTGGTCGTTTTCTGCCCGGTAAACTCAAGTGCACACTAGCTGGTGGAAAGGCCGACAGCTAAGAAAAGTAATTCATCTCTCTGCGTGTGCCGAGCTCAGATTGGAGGTGCACGGAGCAGCCCGGGGGTGGGATGGGGTGCCCCCTGCAGCTGCCACCTCTGGCCTAGTGACGGGCCCCGGCCTCACTGCTCAAGATTGCCGGGTGGCGGTCCTGACCCAGGGTCACGCCACACACTCTCCGTCTTCTCTGACTCAAACCCGCACCTGGGGCAGGGGGGTGGTGTCACCCTGAGGACCTCACTCTCCTCTCTGGCCTTATTCCCTTATCTTTAAAATTAAGGAAACCCCCCCATCACCTCGCTTTCCCAACGTGTTGGCAGGCAGCAGGCCCTTTCCTGGTCCCCAGTGTCACCACCCCAACAGGGTGCATTTCCCCCGCATCCAGGGCGGACCCCGGCACTAGCTTGGGCGGCTGTATAATTTGCAGGCTTCAGTGCCAGATGAAAACACAGGGCCCCTTGTTCAAAAAGCAGGAACAAAGCTTTTCCTGTGGTTTCTCTTTTGACCTGTCATAGTGTTTTTTATTTGCTATTTAATGTTGTGCAAGTGCAGACTCTCACAGGAGCCCAGGCCCACCCTGTGACTTGGCGCCTGCCCCCCAGCCCAGGCACAGGTCACTGGGTTGGGGAGGTGGCATGCTCCATTGTCCCATCGGCCTTCATTTACTGAACACAGATTCATGAAGAATCTCGAGAAGCGACCACCAGGTGCAGGACCCCCCGAGCACGGGGTGCTGTGTGCCTTCGCTGGCCGCCCGCCCAGGGAGTCGGTCCAGTGGCTGAGCGGGGACACTGCCCCCAGGAACTCAGGCCATCGGCGGGACCCCTCCGTGGGCCGAATGCCGGTGTGGGCTCAGGCCTCTGACCCGAAGGGAGGGTCACGGAGGCGCCTCAGGTCAAGCTTCTGTCACTGGCCTGAGGCTTGGCACCATTCTAATACGGCGCCCAAGAAAAAGCAATTTCTCCAAAACACGCGGGGTTCCCTGCCGCTCATTTTGTCCTGCTAGTCTGCCCTTTTATTAGTGCTTTTTAAAATCACTTTTGCAAAACTGTAGAGTACGATTCTGGAAGGAAGGAGAGGTGAAGTTTGGTGTAAATCTCTCACTTTGTCCACGGAGAGTCGTGTTATTCTTGCGTGTCACCTGCAGTGGGAGTTAGAAATACCGGACGGCTGCACGTAGTTAACCCCAGGGCTCAGTCAGCGGATGGGACAGATGAGCCTTCCTGCTAAATCCGCTGTATTTAAAAGACCCCAGAGAGAGCTGTCCCAAGGGGAGGTCCAGCTGGGCTGGGACCTGCACGTTTATCACAAAGCTGTTTAAAAAAAAAAAAAAAAAAAAACGCCTCGGGGCGCACCTAGCTCCTAGGGAGGAGAATGGCCAGCAGGGCAAACGCAGAGCGACGGAGATACAGATAGGAAACACCTGTTCTCGTGGTGTTGAGACTGGCCAGGCATTGTTTTATATTTGCGTGCTTCCCTTTCAGTTCATTCAAACTCAATATAGCGGTGAAATTAAGTACATCAGCAACCTAAAGCTACCAAACCCAATGCATAAATGGTAGGATTTAAAAAATATGTCATAACGGGGGTGAGTCTGGCCCCCGGCCAGCCAGGGGCTCGCGTACAATGGGGGTAGTGTGTGCTCTGGACCCGCGGTGCTGGCGAGACCACAGGCAGGAGGGCGAGTTTCCTCCCAGGGTGGCCCGGCCAAAGGATCAGGTCTGAGGAAGGCTCCGGGTGGGCCCTGGGGGAGCAGGAGGGCTGCGGAGGGCTCTAACCTGCAGAGTGAGCCCTTGAAGCCTGCTGTCATCAGGGGGCGCGGGCTGAGCAATGCGGTGTGGGGAGCAGGGGCGCGGGGACCTGGAGGGGGAAGGTGTGGAAATCTGACACAAACACAAATGTTTTACCTTCTAAATCACCTTGGTCTTCACAGTTGAAATTCATCCTGAACTTCCCACCCCAGTGTCTCAGGCGGGGGGAGCCCAGGCTGGGGCTGCTTCTCGCTTTCCTCCTTCACAAGCCGTAATTCTTTCTCCTCGCTGCGGCTGAGTTCCGCACGCACCGCTGAGACGCGTGAAAACCTCGAGAATGTCCTGGGGCCTTCCTCCTTCTCCATCTCCCCTGGCTCTGCTCCCCGCAGAGGGGGGCTGAGCCTCAGGCAGACTTTCCAAGGCAGTTCTGTTTGGGGTTTTGCTTTTCTGGGGCTCTCCTCCAGCCACAAGAGCCCAAAGCTCGTGTCCCCTCACGTGTGATTCCCTGACCACAGTCAACCTAACAGACTGGCTTGTTGAGCAAGGCCATAGAGAATCCTCCTCACTGCCGCCCTGCTGGGGGGTGCCCTGTCCATGCTGAGGGGACTGTGGCTTCTAAGCAGCCTGTCTTGAGCGTGGGGTCAGATGTCCAACATGCCTGGACAGCCCCTGCTGGACTCAGGACCCCGTGCCCACTGGGGTGACTTCCAGTCTCCCTGGACTCAGGAAAGAGAAGCACCCACAGGCACCAGCCCCTCCAGCCTCTCTCCTGCTTTCTTCTTTGTTCCCAGTCCGTTGCTCATGTCCACACCAACCGTAGCAAGGCTGCTTCCCAGGAGCGGTGTGCTAGCTTCCCAGGGCTGCGGGAACAATGGATCAATTCCGTATTAATCACTGCTAATCCTGTGTCGGCTCTTTGACATCTGTTCCTCCCGACCTCCCCGTATGTCTGTGAATCACAGGGCCAGACTCGTGACCCACGCCGTGTCTTCACGGCAAACTAGCTGTCGTGGACCCATGGTTGTCCTGACCGCTGACCCACAGGGGATGCCTTCCCTGGCTCCTTCCTGCCACCACCATCAAAAAGGCGCAGCCCAGGGCCTCCATCTGCTTCCTGACCCCCGAGTGTGGCCGGCCCATGGGCCCCACGTGGTGTGCCGTGTCTCTGTCTCTGGGGGACTGGGAGGGCTGAACCTTCTTTCAAGGGCATGAGCCTTTCCGTGTCATCACTCAGTCTCCGTTATAAATTAAGACCTGGGCACAGTGCACAAATTGCCACAAATCTGGGGGCTTACAACAGCACAAATCTATTCTCCTACAGTCCTGGAGGCTCTTCTCAGGCTCCAAGGGAGGGCATATGTCCTTGACGTTTCCAGCTTCTAGAGACTGCCCGCATCCCTCTGAACTCCTCCGCTGTGTCCATCACTACCAGACTGAGGCGGGCTGAGAATGGCCCCCAACTATCCACATCCTTGTCCCCAGAGCCTGTGCACGTTGGCCCCCATGGTAACAGGGTCTTTGCAGTTGTGATTAGTTTAAGGATCTTGGGGTGGGGAGAATGTCCTGGATCGTCCTGAATGGGGGCAGCCTCCAGAAAGAACACAGCCCTGCAGACACCTGCAGATTTTAGCCCAGAGTAACTGAGTTTGGAGTTCTGAGCTCCAGACTGTAAGATAATAAATGTATGTTATTTTGAACCACTAAAGTTATGCTAATTTGTTACAGCAGAAGTAGGAAACTAATTGGGAAGATCCAGAATTCAGGGGAGGCAGCTTAGTAAAAAGGGTGAGAGGCGAGGAGACTTGGCTTGAAGCTGCCTGGAGTGAACGCTCCAACTGCTTTTTCTTTCTTAGGACGCCCTGGGCCTCTGTGGACACCAGGACCCTGTCTCGGGGCTGCTGCATTGGCGCGCGGGGACGGTGATAGCGCTGCTGAAAACTCCCAGGCTTCACTCTGGCTCTAGCTTGATGCTTGCCTCGATTGAAAACAAAACTAAACTAAACTAAACTAAACTAAACTAAACTAAACTAAACTAAACTCTATTTTAAAAAAAGTTTAGTTGTTCTATCAGCTATACACACATGGCATTTAGAATGAAGACGCAGAGCCCCGGTCCTCCCCAGGCCCTCCCCTCCAGGGGCAAACACATTTACTCCTCCAGCCAATCCCCTTGGTGTCCACACAGGTCATGGAACCACTTGGTTATACGACTACTGTCCAATTTTCAGATCTGCTGCCTTTCTGCCACGTAGGGCACCCCTGCACCACACACACGTGCACACACGAGCTTCCTGTCCCTCGCCTTTCCAGTTCAGTGGTCATAGTCTCCCTGAGATGAATCGTCCGTGTTACGACTCACAGCTAAGCCGTGTAGAACAGAGACGACTTGCGGTGTCTGGGGCAGGTGATGACTCTGTTCGATCGTTTGCTTCGACTTCCGTGCACTTGCTCTGGCTGCAATCCCACACTGTCCCCCAGCTGCGCAGACACCACTTCTCAGTCCGTCTTCCGGGGGAGGTTCCCCCGAAACCGTGGATGCTGCTCCGGGTGGAGTTGGCCGCTGCTGGCCATTGCGGGGTCTCCCCGCACCCCCACCCGACCTCTCCGCGTTTTGTCTTGGTCTGTGGCCAGACGTCCTGCTCCCCGGTCTCCTCAAGGCGAGTTGACTCCTCGGCCTTTGGTGGAGCGCGTGCTCCAGGAATTCTTGAGAAAGGGGCAGAGGCGGTCAATTGGGAGGATCTTGCAATTCTGCAGATGTCTTTATTTGACACAGTTTGGGCTTAGAGTCCCAGGTTGGAAAGAGTTTCTAGGGCACTGCTGTGTCTCTTCCAGCTTCTGGGACTGTGGCGGAGAGGCCCTGTGCCATTGTAACGCTGGTCGGGCGTGGAAAACCTTTCCGTTTTCTCCCGAGACACTTCCAGGATCTTCTCTTTGCCCCCAGAGTTCTGAGCTGTCACACGATGTGTCTCTTTATGGTTCTCCTCTCACTAAGCACGCTTATGCCCAAGTCGCAGATTTCCTCAGCTCCATCGGCCAGCTCTTTCATCTTAGTTACTTTGCCCTCCCCGGCCCCTGCCGCCCTGTCCCCAGCACAGGGCTTCCCCCAAAGTGTCGTGATTTTTGATGGCTCATATCTGAGATGAGATGCTGAAAAAATGTTTGTGAGCTGTGCACACGTGTGTGGGAGGGTGCGCGTGCTTTGGAGGGTGGATGAAGTTGCCAGATTTAACAAACAAAAATACAGGAAGCCCAGTTAAATGTCGATTTCAGGAAAACAATGAATATATTTTTGGTATAAGTATGTCCCAAATATTGTGTGGAATAAACTTATGCTAAAAATTATTTAAATCCTGAAATCCACATTTGACTGGGCTTCCTGTATTTTATCTGGCAACCCGAGGTGGGAGGTGCTTTCTAATCGTTTCAGGGATGGCGCTGTGCCGGGAGATGCAGGTCTTTGCTCCAGGCTGTGATTTCTGGCTTCAGCTGGAGGGTGAGTGTGGTACCAGCACGGGGAGCCTGCTGGGAAGACGACTGCAGGTCTCTGTGCAGGGAGCTTGGTTCCCTCCATGGTGCTTGGGATAGTGCCCGCGCCCTCCACTCTGTCCTTGAATCTGAGATCCTCGGTTTTGCCCTCTCCAGGGAATAAAACATCTGGTCAGCTAGGGCAGAGGAGGGACATGGAGAGCTCCATGCTTTTTCAAGACTTGCAACCCCCCCCCCCCAATCTGGGGCCTCTCCCCCTCTTCCAGAGACAGAATGCCACCTGCTTGTGCACCCTCTGGACGCTTGGTGGGGTTGACTGGTTTGCCTCTCGGCTGTCCGGACTCCTGGCTGCGGAGCCGGCTTTCTTGGACCTACAACGTCAGTTCCAATCACCGATCTCTTGTTCCTGTTGTCACCTCTTCGCTTCTCTCTGTCTTTGTGGATTCAGGCCATTAAAAACTCTTTGCTGCCGTCTGTGTTGGGCTTCTGTTTGTTATGTCGTCTTTGACAGGAGCTCACCCCATTTTCATTTCTAAGGTGATCTGCCCCTTCCAACGAGTGTGCGTGTCCACCAAACAATAGTTAACAGTGGTCACTCATCATATAGAAACTGCCACTTGGTGCCAGGCTCTGTCCTGGGCATTTGGAACATGCTCCCGATGACTCTGCTTTATTTACTCAGCCACTCTGGGAGGTGCGCCGGGGTCTCTAGTTTTTAGCTAAGAAAAGTGGCCTCCGTGAGTCAGTGGCTTATATCACACCTGGGTCCGACAGCAAATGGGCAGAGCTGGGGGCTGGCTGTGCCCTTGGCCCCTGACATAATGCCTCTCAGGGAACCCCACTTAGCCCCTCCACCTGGAGCACTAGAATTCTTTCCTCTTAGTAACTCCTGCTGCCGGCGCTGGGTTTGTACATGTGGGGGCACGGTGGTGGATGGAGAGCACCCCCTCGACCAGCTTGAAAGGGGTTTCTGGACTGAGGCCCCTCCTGGTCACTTGCTCCTGGGGGGTCAGCTCAGAGGATCCCGGAAGCTGCCCCCACCTGCCTGCCTGCCTTTGCTCATTTCTTCATTTAATTTTTAAAGGGAAGTCTAGATACTTAGTATTTTTTTTTTAAAATAAGATTTGTATCTTCTCACTGTTTGGATACCACCAAATGAGTTGGAGTTATTAAAAAAAAAAAGCTCAACGATAGCTTTCATGTACAAGATGGAGAAGACTGATTTTAAAGATTGAGTAGGTGATTTTTATGTTGTGTGCACTTAGTATAAACAAACGGAACAGTCTGAACAAACCCAAGTGCCCTTTTGTTCTCTATTTATGTCTAGTATTGACGGTTTTGTGGAAAAGCTATGTTTTTACGATTCTGAAGTACCTACTTCTTTTCCCCTGGGGAAAATTTAACTGCGTCTTATTTATTGCACTGGGTATTAACACTCATAGTTTATTAAGGAATTTTCTCCAGGGCTTGTTGAACACGAGGCGTTGGGAACGGATGCCCTGGTGTGTGGAAGGAGGTTATATTAAAGTCCAGCCATGCACAGCAGGGAACAAACTAGGATCCCCGGATAACAGGAGATGCATTAACTCTCGGACCCCATGGATCCCATCCAGACAGGTCCCACCTTCCCAAGCCTGAGATGGGCACTCAGAGCTGTTTCTTTTCTGGCCTTTGCTCTGCTGGGAACATCTGGGCAGCTGGGGGCCGAGCTCAGGATCCAAATGTGGGAAGAGCTGCCACCCCCTCTGGTGTTCAGAAGGGACAGTACTGGAAGGAGGGCCAGGCCACTGCTTATTCCTGGGGGTGGGACCCCATAGGGGGTCGATTCCACACTCATCATAGTGCACAGCTTCTCTCTGACCTGAGCTAGGCTCTCAGAGATCTGGGGTGGAGAACAAGCAGGGACTGCTACGCCAGGCAGGTCCTCTTGGGAAGTGGCCAGGACCCCCAGTCCTGGTGTCCAGGGCAGTGGTGAGGGCCGACCCAGTGTGGCTATTGTTTCAATAATAGGAGACTCTGGCAGCGGGTCAAGTGGTCAGGTGGGCGCATGGCTGGATTCTGAGTTCTTTGCAATCTGAAGCAAGACCCCAGGCAGTGGCATGGATGGTAGTGGGTGCCAGGCATGCACCTCCATCTGGAGTTGGGAGGGCTGGGGTGGGGGAAGGGCAACCTCCTCTGTGGGTAGGGGGGGATGACCCCACTGGGGCTGGGTGAGTCCTGCTCCCTGGGCACTTTGGGGCTCGCAGGATGCCTTGGCTGGCCCTGGGGTCAGCTTGCATTGCATCTCTGGCAACATCAGCACAGGGAAGCAAGAGAGGGGCAAGCTGGGCTCAAGAGCTCTGCCAGGTGTCAAATGACCATCTTGGAGAGGGTCCTCTTGTCCATGTTGGTGGCCACCCTATCTGGGTGTTGGGCCCCAGGCACCCACCTCCGGTGGGCAGTGGGTGGGCAGCTGCATTGAGTAGTTGTGAGTGAGCAGTGGACCGTGGGACCACGCCCCCACTTTGCTCCAAATCCAGCTGCTGTGCACGTGCTGCAGTGCTGGGCATCAGTGGCCCCACACATGGGCGTCCTAATACCCAGAACATGACAGCGTGACTCAGTTTGGAAAAAGCATCTCTGCACATGTAATTGAGTTAAGGATCTTCAGATGGGATCATCTTGGATCCCATCTGGGATCGTCTGGGTGGCCCTAAATTCAGTGATAAATGTCCTGATAAGAGACAGAAGGGAAGAGACACAGACACACAGAGGAGATGGTGATGTGAAGACAGCGCCAGAGATTGGAGATTCACTGCCACAGCCCAGGAATGCCAGCAGCTGCCAGGACCTGGGAGCAACGAGGAGGGACCCTCCTCTAAGGCCTCTGGAGGGAGCACAGCTCTGCTGACACCTTGATTTCAGACTTGCAGCTTCCAGAAGTGTGAGAGAATACATTTAAGCCACCTGTTTATGGTACTTTGTTATGGCAGCCCCAAGACACTGATGCAAAAGGCAAGAGAAGAATCTAGAGTGATGCTACGAGAAGGCCACATGGTGGCTGTGCTGGTGGTGGTGGGAGTGTGTGTGCACGTGTGTATACACGCATGGGTGTGCGTGTGCACATGCAGGGAGTGGGGACTCCGGTTCCAGAGCATCTGGGCCATTTGCAGGCAGACTGGTGCCTCTGCAGTGGTCTTGGTTTCAAAACCCTTGACCGTGGCTGCAGGTGAGTTGTCCAGGGACAGGGGTTGTCCACAACCCGCCTGAGCTTCCTACAGCTGTGGTGCTGAGCCAGGCTTCCTCCTCCACCATTCCTTGAACCTCTGGAGTACTCAGCCATGATTCATGGCCATGGGATCCCAGAGGAGGCCACACAGGATCCTCTTCAGCCTTGTTTCATCTGAGGCTGGGCAGAGTGGCTTAGGATTCTTCCATCCTCTGTGATTTGTGTGCGGGTTGGTGTAGGTGTTACGCTAGGGATACGGATGCAGGGATCTCAATTGTGGGCAAATCTGGAGAGGAGATGTCCCCTTTGCATAATGCCTGACATGGGGATCCCATATTCAGTCTTTGAGGAGGGGACCCTCATGTGGGAATTGGGATCAAGGGAGAAACAGCACAGCTTGAGGGGCTCAAGTCACCCATTGGACACCAAAGGAAGAAAGGGAAGGAAGGCAGCCCTGTCTAGTTGGGGCCTGCCCCATGCCGAGGAGCCTGTGGGGAAGGCCTGTGGGTGCTCTCCATGAAGGGTGAAGCTTGCAGCTGCCTCCCTGACTGCTCAGCATTCCATACCGTAGTCCCCTGTTCATACATCTAGGACCAAACCAAGGACAGCTGACATTGAGGAAGAATGATAGCAAGGAAGACCAGTATGGAGATCACGAACAGAACAATTGGCTCTGAGAAAAGTAGACACAGTTCAGGGAACATCAAACCTGTTTAAATTAAATTGCAATTAAATATTATAATTAGAATTTAAGTTAAATTAAATTTAAAAATTAAAATTAAAAGAATTATATTAGTATTCTCAGAGATAATGAAAAAGATATTACATCCATAGAATGGGAAGTTAATTAAAAAAAAAAAAAGGACAATTTTAAAGCAAGTACAAGCTGAAAAAATGACCCAAAAATCTGCCTCCTGGATATTCCAAAGTCCTTCAGCTTCTGGGGTCACTCCTTTGAAACCCAAATAATCTGGCTTGAGGTTCTGACCCCCTTGTAGTCTGCCTGGGAGTCTTCATCTGTCTCCGTTGACTTTGGATAGTTTGCTTACTGGTTTATTTCCTGCACTGTTGTGCCTTCAAGACAGGGGTTGAAATAGACACCATTCCTCTACTTTCTCTCCTCAAAACATTTAACAGAGGGCTGTGGTGTGCCCCAAAGTTCCAGAAGGTTTGGGGCAGAACAGAGCAACAGAAGCATAGGGAGGAAGTACTTTCCTGGTGAATGATCTGGGGTCCAGCTCCCCCCTGCCCTGTTACTTTACTATGCAGATTACCTTCTTGCTTTTTTGTCTTCACCCTTCTCTTCCATGCTTTGTCCCAGGGCCACACAGGCCCATGAAAGGTGTTTTCCTAAAGGAGCAGGAATGCCACACTTGAGGCCTACATGAGCTTTTCTTTCCCCTACATTGATGTACCAGGCAGGGTCTTGGAGGAGGAGATTGTCAGTAGTCACAGGGGAGAGTGTGTATTGGTTTTCCATTGCTGCTGTAACAAATCCTCACAACCCCAACTTAACAGCGTATGTCTGTGAGCTCACAGTTCTCTAGGTTGGAGATCTGACTTGGCTTAATTGGGTTCTCTGCTCAGCATCCAAAATTAAGATGTAGGCCTGCTGGGCTCTTCTGGGGACAATCTGCTTCCAAGCTCATTTAGGTTGATGTCCTACTTCATTGCCTGTGGTTATAGGACTGAGGTCTTTGTTTCTTGGTAGCTCTTGTGCTTTTCCAAGGAGAAGTCAGAGAGCTGTAAGGACTGGACCCACCATTGCTGGAGGGGGCCAAAAGGAAAGTATAAAGAAGAATGCAGGTCCCTGGCTGACAACCAGCCAGGAAATCAATAAATAAAAGGTATCCAGATTGGAGACGAAGAACTAAAACTATCTCTATTTATAGATGACTTAATGGAAGGAATGTCAAAGAGTTTGTGGCCATCTTTAATCTGTCAAGGTGGCACTGGCTAGAACCTCTAGTCCAATGTTGAAAAGAAATAGTGAGGGGCGCCTGGGTGGCTTGTTGGTTAAGCATCTGCCTTTGGCTCAGGTCATGATCCCAGGGTCCTGGGATTGAGCCCCGCATCGGTTCTTTGCTCAGCAGGGATTCTGCTTCTTCCTCTTCCTTGCCCCTTACCCGACTTGTGCTCTCTCTCACTCTCACTCTCCCTCTCTCTCTCAAATAAATAAATAAATAAATAAAATATTAAAAAAAAAAAAAGAAATGGTGAGAGCAAACACCCTTGTGTGATTCCTGATCCTATAGGAAAAAACACCTAGTCTTTCACCATCACATATGAATTTAGCTGTGGGCTTTTTGTAGATTCATTTTATTAGGTTGAGGAAGTTCCTTTTTGTTTCTAGTTTGTTGAGTTTTTTTTTTTTAAATCACAAAAGGGTGTTGGAGTTTGTTAAATGCTTTCTCTGCATCTATCGAGATGATTATATGATTTTTGCTTTTTAGTCTATTGATATGATGTATTATATTAACAGATTTTCAGAATATTGAACCATCCTTGAATTCCTGGGACAAATCCGACTTGGTTATGTTGTGGTTTTGTGCTAATTCTTTTGTTGTAATTCTATGTGGCTAGATTTGGTTCATTAGTATTTTATTGATGATTTTTGTCATCCACATTCATATAAGATATTTGTCTGTAGTTCTCTTTTCTTGTGATATTTTCCAGTGTTGGTATCAGGATAATAATGGCCTTGTAGGTCATTGGGAAGTATTCTCCCCTCTCTTTTATTTTTTTGGAAGAGTATGTGAAGAATTAGTGTTCATTTATCTATAAATGTTTGGTAGAACTCAGTGGTGAGTTTTTTTTGTAGGTAGTTTTTGATTACTTTTTCAGTCTCTTCACTTGCTATAGGTCTATTCAGATTGTCTATTTCTTTTTAAGTTAATTTTGGTAGCTTGTGTCTTTCTAGGAATTTATCTAATTCATCTAAGTTATATAGTTTAGTGGTGTGTGGTTATTCGTAATATATATTATGCAACATATGCATATTGTATGCATAATTCATGGCACACAATAGTTCCTTTATAATAGTTTTTATTTCTGTAGGGTCAGTAGTAATGTCTCCTTTTTCATTTATTTATTTATTTATTTATTTATTTATTTATTTATTTATTTATTTTAAAGATTTTATTTACTTATTCCACAGAGATAGAGACAGCCAGCGAGAGAGGGAACACAAGCAGGGGGAGTGGGAGAGGAAGAAGCAGGCTCATAGCGGAAGAGCCCGATGTGGGGCTCGATCCCAGAACGCCGGGATCACGCCCTGAGCCGAAGGCAGGCGCCCAACCGCTGTGCCACCCAGGCGCCCCTCCTTTTTCATTTATAATTCTAGTAATCTGAGTCTTCTTTTTTGATTAATTTAACTAAAGGTTGGTCAAATTTGTTAATCTTTTCAGGGAATCAACTTTTTGTTTCATTGATTTCTCTTTTGTTTTTCTGTTTTCAGTTTCACTATTTTCTGCTCTAATCTTTTTATTTCCCTCCTTCTGCTTGCTTCAGTTTTAGTTTGCTCTTGTTTTTCCAGCGTCTTAAGGTAGGAGGTTAGGCTATTGATTTGAGAGATTTCTTTTTTATTTAAATTGAGATATAATTGATATATAACATTGTATTAGTTTTAGGTGACAATATAATGATCTGTTGCTTGTATATATTGCAAAATGATCACCACAATAAATTTAATTAATATCTGTCACCACACATATTTACAAACATTTTTTCTTGTGATGAGAACTTTTAAGATCTACTTTCTTAGCAACTTTCGAATATACAATATAGAATTAGTAACTATAGTCCTCATGCTGTACATTAAATCCCCAGGACTTAGATATCTTATAACTGGAAGTTTATATCATTTGACCACCTTCATCCATTTTACTCACCCCTCACTCCCCACCTATGGCCATCACCCAAGATCTTTCTTCTTCTTTTTTTTTTTTTTGAAAAATTTTATTTATTTATGTGACAGAAAGACAGCCAGTGAGAGACGGAACACAGCAGGGGAGTGGGAGAGGAAGAAGCAGGCTCCCAGTGGAGGAGCCCGATGTGGGACTCGATCCCGGAACACCGGGATCACGCCCTGAGCCAAAGGCAGACGCTCAATGACTGCGCTACCCAGGCGCCCCCAAGATCTTTCTTCTTAATATGAGCATTTACAACTATAAATTTCCCTCTAACCATTGCTTTAGCCACATCCTGTAAGTTTTGGTATGTTGTGTTCTCATTTTCATTCTTCTCAAAGTATTTACTAATTTCCCTGTGAGTTTTTCTCTGATACATTGGTAATTTGGGAATGTGTTTACTTTCTTTAGCCTAACAGAAGTATGCAGTCTTTCCTGATTTTTGAGTTATTCTTTTACTTTTAAAGGTTAACATGGTGGATTAAAGATAGCCACAAATTCTTTGACATTCCTTCTATCAAGAGATGAGGTTTATAGTGCCCTTTCTCTTGAATCTGGATAGGCTTTGTGACTATTTGGGGTAACAAAATACAGGAGAATTGGTGCTATATGATGTCTAAAGTCAGGTTGGAAGAAACTTTTCTGCTTTTGCTTTGGTATCTTGGAATGCTTGCTTGGGGGTAGGTCAGGGGGGAGAGCCACTATGTAAGCAGTCCAACTCCTCTGAGACCACTATACTATAAGGAAGTCAAAAGCTAGCCATGTGGAGAAGCCACTTGAAGAGAGAGAAGTGCTGACCAGCCCTGTATCAGTCCGGTTGGGCTGCCATAGAAAGATACCACAGACTGGGTGGCTTAAGCAACAGAAACATAGTTTCTCACAGTTCCAGAGACTGGAAGTCTGAGGTCAAGAACAGTGAATTTGTCCCATTTATGTTGATGTTTAAAATAATTATCAGTTAACTTCTTTGGGCCTCAGTTTCCTTATCTGTAAAATGGATATAAATCTTAAGGATTAAGTAAGATAAGTACAATATTTACTTAGCCTAGTGATTATATTATATGTATATATAGGGACTTGAAAAACAGTACTAGATATACATATCTTTTTAGATGTGCATATTTTTGTGTGTTTTTTTTCATTTGCTTGAGAATATGAGGCAGTGCTTTGAAGTGTTCTCTTCATCTGCTTTCTTACTTGCTATTTTTTTATTTTTTCATTTTGAATATTTTCATAGTTTAAGATGCTGGGTTTCTTGTATTTGCTCATCTTGGAGAGAAGCAGTTTCATATGGGTTTCCCATTTGCCCCAAATCAGTGAGAGCAAAAATCCTGTCCTATTTGCCTGAGCCCTGTTGTGCCTCCCACAGCCCAGGCCCTGGGGTTTTGCTGGGAGCCTTCTCTACACACCCTCAATGGTTTCCTCCAGAGCATCCATCACGAGGCTGTGGCTTTTCCTGATTTCAGAGTCTTTGATTTTTATCTTCACTTTTTTCTTTTAGTGAATAAGAGAGAAGGTGTTTTGGGGTCTGATTTGTATAAGTAATGTATGGTATTTTGATAAATGTGCATTATTATGCCATTTTTCTTTGTCCAGGATGGAGCAAAACCTTGCCTCAGTCCTGGAATTTGTCGAGGCTAATCAATGGAAAATCTTCTTGGTCCATTCACAGGGCAGGCGTGTCTGTTAGTCCAAATGACGGCAGTTCTCTCACATCAAAGCTCTTGCTTCGTCAAAACATCCATCCAGCTTCGGAGCTGGAGACTCATCGGGAAAGAATTCTCGTCTTGTCAGAGGTTTAGGAAGGACTGACATGAGTCAATAGACTGTTTCCTCAGAATTCTGCATGATTTCAATGGTTTTCATGGAATGAAATACCCTCTTAGGCTCAGGAGGTTTAAATGGAAACATATACCATTCATGGTTCGTACTTGACGGGATAATGGTTAGCTCCTTCTAAAAACATGAGAGCTGCAGAAGCTGCTTCGAATCTGCAGGGGTCACCTAAGTCCCCAGTGAGGGGAGGCAGGAGGCTTGCTTTAATCAGACTTGGACTCTCTGTCGTGCACGGAGCTGCATCTGATTTTCACTCTGAGTGCTTCCGCCTCCCAAGGAAAATGGAGGGTCCGAGTGCTTAATGTTAAAACACATTTCACACACACATCGATGTATTTACTTACACAGACACGCACTCGCACAGACACGCAGACCCACACACATTCCTGGCCTCACCATGTGTGGGGCAGATTTCAGCTCCTTCCCGATCCTCTCTGTGGTATGAAGCTGAGCTGGGTCATCTCTCTATTTATTTTTACATGGAGGGATTCATTAATTAAACGTCCAACTTTGAGATCTGACCTATCAGGAACTGTTCCTGCAGCGCTAACTCATGGCTTTAATCTTCACCCTGGGCCCCTGTCAGCTATTCTTCAATCAATAGGATTTGGGCAAGGTCCTACAGCCTCTCTTATTCAGAGGGAGCAAAAGAGAAATCAGGGTGTTCTCACCATCCTGCAGGGGTCCCTACTGGCTCTGGGCTTGCATCTGCTCTCTGAGGACCCCTGCCCCACCCAGAGAGGGGAGGCTGCTCCAGCCACAGTGGCTGGGCCATTCAATCTGATGTTCTTGTTCAATTTTCAGTGCTGGGTCCTGTGGGGATCTTCCTGGGAGTGTGTGTACATACCCCCCTCCCCCCCCGGCCATGCACGCGTGCACATGCACACAACTTCTGGCCTATAGGGCAGTGTCTGGCGTGGCCTGATACCAAAGATCAGAAGGCAAGGCCCAGGAGGGCAAATAGACTCCCGGTGACTAGTGGTGCGGCTGGACTGAAAGCCAGCTCTCCAGCCCCTGTCCTCCCTCCCTGTCTGTGCTGGAGCCTGCCCTCCCTCACCCAGGTTTTCCTTCCTATCCTGGGTGAGTCTGCTCCCATTTTAAGAGGGTGACTTGCCTTGGCATGTAGTGGAGGCTGGTTGGGTCCCTGGAGAAGAGTCACGGGAAAGCTCTGCCCAGGTCAGGTTCGGCTTGTCCCTGGGGTCCTCACAGAGCTCCTGCTCACCTGTGGCCCTGCCTTCTGGGGGCCCAGCCAAGGGCAACCCCGGGCCTCCAGGGTGACCCCAGCAGCAGATACTGCTTTCCCCTTTGTCCCCTTTCATTGGAGCCTGCCCTCTCACTGCAGAGCCCACAGGGAGAAGCACACTTGTAAGGCTCTTTGGGGGCAAGCTCTGTACCAGGCAATCCTAATGCCTCTTTTAATTCTCATGATAACCATTTGGGGTAACTCAGGCTTGGCACAGTTAACTAGTGTGGCCAGTGGGTCCGAATGTAGGTGATAAAGCTGAACTGGGGCTCCAGGGCCTTCTTTCCCCTCTTCTCTCTCCTGTGCAGGGATGTGTTTGAAAAGTCGTAAGACAGGGACTTTGCAGTTAGCATGTACACCACTCTGCACCCACAGCTCACAAAAAGAGCCAGGCGGAGATGGGGTGGTGGAGGGGGTGTGTGTTGGCCACCCCTGCCCTTCTCCCGCACTTCCTCTCACCTTGGCTTTACCCTGAGGAGGCAGAGGTAGATTCAGATGCTGGTGGTGGTCTGGGTTCCTGTTCCTCATCTTTATAGTGAGTACAGTAAGATAAAAGCCAGGAATCATTAATAATTATTAATCATTCACAAATCCAATGATTTGCTAACAGCTAATCTGGTGATGCTGATAAGAGGTGTCTGGGTGTGTGGAGGGGACAAAGTCTGATTGTAGTGATGGACAGTAATGGAGACATTGAGTACCGACAACCATCCAGGGCATTTGCTCTAAAGAGGTGTGAAGAAATGGGTCGGGGGACTGGTGGAGGAGGGGGTCAGAGAGGAGGAAACCACAGCATACTTTCATGCTACAGGGAGTGACAGCAGTGGGAAGGACTGAAGAAGGAGAGAGAGGGACCCTATCAGGAGACAGTCCCTGGAGAGGTGTGCTGAAGGCTCTTGGGCCCGGGCTGGGGGTGGCCATGGGGAAGAGCAGGGACAGGTGGGAAGGCCCAGGGTATGGATGCAGACACAGGTGAGGGGTGCATGTGGCGGCGGAGGGTGTGGAAATTCTCTTCCAATGGCTTCTCAGAAACTGCTGAGAATAAGGAGCAGGTGAGGCTATCAGAGGTTTCGGAAAGAGAAGGATGTTATTTTAGAGGGACATTTAGTGAAAATGTTGCTGATGCATTCCATGAAGAAGGCAAGTCATAAGATGAATCTTACAGCTTGAATGGTAAAAAAAAATTAAAAAAAATTAAAAAAAATATATAATAGAAGAAACACAAGAACAAAAACGCTAAGAGTAATTAGAATGGTGGGATTGGGATTTATAAGTAATTGTTTTTGTTTTTTTTTTTTAAAGATTTTATTTTTAAGTAATCTTTACACCCATTGTGAGGCTTGAACTCACAACCAAGAGAGATCAAGAGTCACATGCTCTACCAACTGAGCCAGCCAGGTGCCCTAGTAATTGTTTTTCTTTTGGGGGCCTAGCTCCATTTTCTAAACTTTTTATTATAAGCATGTATTAATCTCATAATTAAAATGTTTAAAAATGAAATGGAATGGTTGAAGAAACTTTTTGGTTTGGAATAAAAAGGACGTGGGGATACACAATGATTGTCTTAAAATATTTGAAGAAATGTCACATGAAGGAGGGATTTTTTTGTTTGTTTTTTGGTTTTTGCTGATGGAAATGGGAGACTGATTACAACGGAAACAAACAAAAAGGCAAAGAACTTTCTATTAGCAAAATTGTTCATAAATGGGATGGGCTGACTCAGATGGTTGTGTGTGTTTTCTGTCATGGGAAGACCACTTGGCAGGATGAGACGGTGGCAGGACTTCAAGTGCAGGATTAATGATGATGATCGTGGTGGTGATGTTGGTGATGATGATGGTGATGGTGGTGGCAAAGTTCATGGTGATTGTGGGGCTGGTGGTGGTGATAGTTGTGTGGTGGTGATGATGGTGATGGTGGTGCTGATGCTGTTGATAGTGCTGGTGATGGTGATGTTAATGATGGTGATGGTGGTGATGATGGTGATGGTGGTGGTGGTGGTGGTGACGTAATCACTGTGGTGGTGGTGATGAGGGTAATGGTGATACAATCTTTTATGTTCACATTATGCTGAGCATGAATTAAACATTCCTTTTCATATCCAACTGATATTTGTCTGACCCTCTGGGGAGGTACTCAGGCATTCTGTCAATTACCCAGCAGAGTGCATGAGTCCAAGAGAAGATGTTACTGCTGACCTAGAGGCAAAGCTGAAGCTTGACCCAGACCTTTCACACTCCAGCCCAGTGTTCTGTCCTCCTTTGATCCGAGAGTAGTGGCGTCTTGTGGAAAACAAAGACATCTAGAAAGAAAGGTATTTTCTGTGGATCCCATTGCACAGGCTCACATTTCTATAGGATCAGGAAAATGTGGCCACGGCCTGAGGTCCCAGGACCAGGAGGATGTGGGATGAAGAGCAGGTTTGCAGGGACCAAAGTGGGAAAGAGTGTTTGTGGGGGATGAGTCTATGATAAGGGTGGAAACTTTGTCCATATATCTTGAGACCTTCCCCTCCTCTAGGAGCAGGGGGCCTGAGTGGGTGACTGTCTTTCCCTAGGGCAGGCCAAGCCATCCCCAGGACCCCCACCTGACATTCTGCCCACCTTTCCATTTCTTAGCCCCACCCTTGGATACAGATGCTTCTCCGGACTCCCTCCATCCCCAGACTCTACCTGGCTTCAGGTCCCAGACTCCAGCCCAGACTACCCTCTTGATCTCCAGACATTACCTGCCCTCTGCCTGGCATCCTGCCCCCTGTTTCAGTCACTTCCTGAACAAACCATGCTGAGCTCTTCCCCCACCTGCTCTGTAACTTTGTGTGGAGGGAGCTGATGGTGTGGCTGTCACTTGTTCCTGTGTAACCTGAATCCTGTTTATTCTTCCCCACTGGTTCTCAGAGCTGCCTCCACCTGCCGTCTGCTGCAGGCCCCTCATGCATTCACAGATTGTATTCTGACATGGGACTCCTTACCAGTCCTCAGTGGTCCCTCCCTGTGCATCCGGGTATCCACAGGCTCCATCCTCCACCTGGCCTGGTCTTTCCTCTTCCTTCACTTTCTCAAGAAACATCCCTCCATCCTTCAGGCTCAGCCAGGTTGGGGTGTCAGCCTGCAAGGAGCCTGCCTTGGTCCTCTGTTGGGGTGAGTTGCCCCCAGTGTCCTGCCATCAGAGCCAGACACAGCCCTCATCACCTAATTACAGTCTGGGGCACGGGGCAGGCTGAGTGTGCTCACTGAGAGCATGAATCAATGAGGGAGGGAATGAATGAGATGTCCAGGATTGCTCGGGCTCCCTGTGGCAGAGCTGGGATTTCCATCACTCAGCAAGTGTCTGCTGTGCCCTTCCTGGGCCCAGCTCTGTGTTCAGAGCCAGCGTCTAGGCAGCCAACAAGACAAACACAGGCCCTGCTCACCTGGAGTCAGAGTGAAGGTCTGCGGACTCGTAGTTGAGTGCTCTTCCCAAAATGCTGTGGAAAGGTCACGAGCTAACCCAGTGCTGCAGGGCATTTTGCACCTTGGACTGGATGAGTGAAGTGATGTCAAGGATGCAGCAGCCCCAGCTGTTCTGGGCACACACCCTGCTCTGACCTGTTGCTGACATCAGAAGCCTCATCTTTCACCTCTTGTCTTCTCCGGTCACAGCAAGAGGGGAAACAACAGGTCCCTCTGGTGAGCTCAGGCCTGCAGGGAAGAGAGCTGCTGAGTGCTCTCGGGAGCACGGAGGAGCTCATGCTCCTGCCAGATTCCCCTGCCCCCGCCCATCAAAGTGATGGCTCGGTAATCGGCACCTAGAGCATGAATGCTGGCCCCGAGCTGGAAAGCCAGCCTTGCTATTAAGCAACTGCACCAGACCTCTTTGTTTCTCTGCTTCTTCCAAAGTGGCAAAAGATCAAGGCCCCGAGCTTGAAATAACAAAAGGGAAATAGCTTGCAGGCGTGCATCTGGAAGCCAGAAGGGGTTTTAATAGCCGTGCTTGGGAGAGAGTTGGGGAGGGGCGCGGGTCCAGGCACTGATTCCCAAACTCTTCCCTATGGCTTCCCACAGCCAAGACAAGGGGTGGTGTCTGTCCCGGCCTCGGCAGCACCGGCCTGGCCTGGCAGCACCGGCCTGGCAGGGGGCACCCTCCTCTGTTGCCTGGGAGGGCGGTGGCCTTCACGTCTGCTGCCAGCACAGCACCCTCTGAGGTCCCTGCTGCCTTGTTGCTCTTAGATTTCTCTGTCTCTGATGCCATCGCACCAAACCTGCTCGGGGCAGCTCTGGGCCGGCTGAGTCCCCCGGGCCCCAGGGTTAAGGGGGGGAGGGTCTAACGCAGGGTCATGGCATTCTGGCCAGGGTCCGGTGCTGACACATGTCTGTCATCCAGGCTGAGGAAAGCCAGTGCCAGAGCACTGCGGACTCTCCTCATGGGAGACGAGATGGGCCTTCTTGTAGGGGACTCCCACCATGGCCACACTCAGTGTGTTGGTGCACAGTGGGGTCTTACTGCGGAGGAAATAGGCCTCTCTTTCTCTTGTTCAACCCTAGATCGACAGCTTCTGGCAGGCTTTGCAGTAATGAGTTTGCACAGCACATGATTCTTTGGGCTGAGGTCTTCTCCTTAAAACCAAGAAGAAGGGACCCTCCAGTTCACGGGTAGCTGGGCTAAGTGGAGAGGGCCTCCTTGCTTACTACACTCGACACTGACTGCTCTCACAATGGCACCCCTCTAACCAGGAGTGGCAGGAAACACCCATGATGGGCCACAGCTTCTTTTTTTTTTTTTTTTTTTAAAGATTTTATTTATTCATTCGACAGAGAGAGAGACAGCCAGCCAGAGAGAGAACACAAGCAGAGGGAGCGGGAGAGGAAGAAGCAGGCTCCTAGCAGAAGAGCCTGACGTGGGGCTCGATCCTAGAACGCCAGGATCATGCCCTGAGCCGAAGGCAGACGCTTAATGACTGAGCCACCCAGGTGCCCCTGGGCCACAGCTTCTGCCCACATATAAGTGCCACTGAGTGAGCGCCTACCATGTATCAGGCTTGGCCCACCCACTCAGGGTCACGGCCCTGTACCACCCAGCTCACGTGGGTGTTCACCCCTATTATCCAGGAGAAGCAACTAGTGGTGGGAGAAGGTTGGCTAGTTGGAGGTCATTCAGCTCAGAGGCAGAGCTGAGGTTGAAACCAAACCTTCCTGACAACCAATGCTTGGACTTCCCAGAACCCTTTGTCTTCTGAGATCTCAAGCAAATGAATTACCCGACTTGGTCCAGATCCTTTCTCAGAGAGCATATTTCCCTGAAATACAGTTTGGATCTCATCACTTCCCACCTCCAATGCTGGCAATAGCTTCCCTTTCTTGGCGGTTCTTTTGGCTGGCTGGAGTGACAGATGACCCGGGACGCTAAGGCTGCTCATGGATCTAGCCCTCAGTGCGAAAGCTGTGTGGCAGAGGGAGGCAGATGGATGGGAGGTATGTGTATTCTGGCTTGATTGGGTGGGTGAACCCAAGAAGCCAGCTGTCCAGGTTCCTGGGCATATGATGGGCTTGATATCTTGGGTGCCAGTGATCAACGTGTCCTGTCCTCGACGACCCAACCAGCAGAAGGTGCTGCAGCCAGGGAGAAAAGGAAGAAGTGGGGCCTGAAACCACATCTTATCAACTCCACTCAAGGCTGTCTGGGCTGGGGTTTGCCCTGGGCTTAGCAGAGCAAGATGCCTTCCAGGAGTGTGTGAGTTGGAATGGGGGAGACCAGCCATCCCAGCAGGAAACTCCCAGGAACTCAGAGAGGTAGAAACCCCAGTGAACTATTCGCATCTTCTGCTGCCTCCTTCCCTCAGGGGCCCTTCTACCTCTTTCGTCAGAAGGAGTTGTGGTCTAACAGAGAAGACAGAGCCAACAAGAGCCGGGTCGTCCACCCTTGATGTTCTGAGCTGCTAGATCAGGTGTTCCTTTGGTGCAGGATGACCGTGGCTGCAGTGGCTGCCACTCGTGCTGTAGCCAGGCCTGCAAGCTGGACCGGGGGCCAGGTCCCAGTCAGCATCCAGGAGGTGCCTGGGAACAGAGTGGGTCTTACCTGGCAGTTTCTACCTCACCAGTCTCAAGGGCTGTCCTGGCCTCAAGAACGCTGCCTCTAACTCTGCTTCTCCATCCCGGAGCTGGGGGCCTCCATGGTGGATGGGCTGCAGAAGAGCTTGTGTCGCTGCTTTCTCTGCACTGTTCAGACTGCTCTCACTTTTTGTTCTTCAAGTGGGTTTGACCTTCCTTAGGAAGACTTTTGGTTCATTTGAGTCCCAATCTCTAGTTTGTTCATTGAAAGGTTTCCAATACCTTCATCCTTTGTAGACACGTTCACCTAGAATAAGACTCCTGGCCCTTTCGTATTGTGTGTCCAGAGTAGACACTGACCAGAGTGTGACTCGGTGACAAGTCAAGCAACTTCCCTAAACAGATCCAACAACCTGGTAATTCCAGTTAGTTCACTGTCACCAATGCAGAGAGCCAGAGACAGATTCCATGAAATGGAGGAATTTAGCATTTGATGAAGGTGGCATTTCAAATGAGTAAGGAAAATTGAATACAAGATTTTGGTTAACTGGCTATCCATAGGGGAAAAATGTTATCTAAAAAGTAATGCCCCTTCTATTCCATACATAAAATAAATTCCAGCTGGATTAAAGATTAGGCGTAAGAAAGAAAGACTGAAAATTTTCACAAGGAGGTACAAGAGAATATTTTTGTGTTCTTAAGGAGGAGAGGATATTTTAAGGCAAGACATATAAATAATTGATATCAGAAACAAGATAGAACCAACAATAGTGTCTCAGAGGTTTAACACCACACAGATGCATTTCTTCTTCAGGCTGCGTGTCTATGTAGGTCAGCAGGGACTCTGCTCCGCCCAGAAAGCCAGAGACCCAGGCTGACTGAGATGGTACCATCTGGGATATGATGGCAGGGATGAGACACCTGGAGAATGACATACGGGGTCTTCCATATTTTGGCCCATGTCCCATCTGCCCAAAGCCCATTGGCCAGACCAGTCACGTGATCTTGCGAGGGAGTGGGGCAGGGTGGGGAGCAGGTTGAATATTTATGAGCACTACTGTCCCTGCCACAAACTCTATCCTAACACATTAAAACCTCAGATGAGATGGATGATTTTCTTGGGAAGTGTAAATTAGCAGAATTGACCTTAGAAGTAAGAATTCAAAAGAGATGCATAGGAATAAGTGGAAAATGATTCTAAGAATTACCTTCAAGAACTAGGTTCCATCCCAGGTGGTTTTATTGGAAGGATACTGAGTGTGTCTGTTGGGGGGAGAGGTGAAATGCTCTTAGAATTCACTGAGGACTGGGTGCCAGGTGTGGAATGAATAGAAGTTGAGGGGGCTCCAGAGGCCAGGAAGCAGGAGGCAGGAAGCACCACAGCACAGCGTTAGGGGAGGGTGTGGACCCCCACACCTGCCATTCAGTTCTTACAGCTTTAGTGAGGGTGCACGCAGCACCCTGCCACATCTGTAATGGGTGCTGATTACTTGGAATTATCCTGTCATGGTTAATTTTATGTGTCAACTAGGCTGGGCAATGGTGCTCAGATATTTGGTCAACTATTATTCTAGATGTTTCCATGAAGGTGTTTTTGGATGAGATTAACATTTAAATCTGTGGACTTCTGAGTAAAGCAGATTCCTTTCCATAGTAGTGGGTGGGCCGCATACAATTGGCTGAACCCCTGAATAGAACAAAGACTGACCTCCCCTGAGCAAAGAGGAATTCTGCCAGCACACAGCTTTTGGGACTTAGACTGCACCCCTTCTCTGGGTCTCCAGCCTGCTGGTCTACCCTATGGATTTTAGACTTGTACTTCCACAATTGTGTGAGCCAATTTCTTACCGGGAAAGTGGGGTGATGTTACAGGCAGGGAGAATGGGGACTCAGCAGCCAAAAAGGGTCTAAAGAGAGCCAAGAGAGAGACATAACACCCATGGGGCCTCAGGCTGTAGGAACTTTGTCAGAGGCATGGCAAGCTCGCAGTTCATCGTGTGAAGCTAGTGGAATCACGAGAAAAGCATTATTAGGATATTATTTATAACTGTACATAAAGTTAAGGTGTCTTTCTGTTCATCATTGAGAATGGATATTATTCGGAGCCCTTAGCTATGGGGCACCTACTGCGTCAGCGGCTTTCATCCTCTTGGCGCCATGGAAGCTTCACCTCTGGGCTGGGGCTGATGACCTTGAGGCTGTCCCAGCAGCACCCAGCAGTGCAGGGGCAGAGCTGAGTTGTGAGTTTCCTGGAGGCAGAATTGGACAAGACGGCCTCCTGGAGGATAGGTGAGGATTGCAAGGCCAGACCACTGATTGCAGGAGTGAGGTTGGCAGAGAAAGGTTTTAAAAGGCAAGAGATTCACTTCAGGGCCTCCCTGGCAGGTGCCCTGAGGCATCTGCCTCTTTAACTAGAGCACCAGAGAAGCTGTCAGTGGACAGCTGTCTCCTGACTGCTGAGCAAAATGGACTAGCCAGGCTGGGACTCATTTGCTTTTTCGATCAAATGTCCTAGGCTCCCTTCTCACTTCCCCATCTCTCTGCTCTTAGGACACTGTGGCATCTGGACTGTCCCACTAAAGACAGGGAGAAGGAGGGATGATGAATCCAGGAAAGGAAGGAATGCAGAGAAGGGAAGACAGACATGTGATAACACGTACTGCTTTGTGTGCAAATTCAGTCAGCAGCGATTGATGAGTCAGGGGCTCTTACCGTGCTCCAAATCAAAGCTGGGTAAATACCGCCACTCTTTGTTTGCCTTGAGACTTAGCTGTCTGCGGGCGTGTTAGGAAACCACCGCAAAGGGCATTCCAAATGCATGTGGTGCTTTTGAGTTTATTTACTTGCCTCAATCTATTCCAGTTACATTTGAGCATGGCGTGATTATCCATCTCACACTGATTGAAGACCACAGCCTGTGTGCAGGGGAGAGCTGGGGCTGGGGGGAAGGGTTTCCTAGCTCCATCTAATTTAAAGCACCTTTAGCTGAGTGGTGCAGTGAAAAGGATGTGGCTAAAACAAATAAAAATCAGAGCAGGATCAAAGTACATGCACAAATCTGTTCCTTCTGGAAGCAGCTTCTCTTTCCCGTTCCCTCTCTCCCCGGCCCTGGTTTTTCCCTTATTGGAATCCCAGGGATTCTTTTGTGGCAAAGCTCCAGGATGTCCTGTCTCCTCGGAGTGCCACCTCGGGTTCATCTCTGATTGATGGGGCGCAGGCACCAGCACCGCGAGTTTGAGGGAGATCTACGGGCCCCCTAATCCACGGTGGACATGGAAGTGTGGCATTAATCAGCGCTCTCCCCAAGCAGGTCAAAGACAGAGGTGTCGGGAAGGCGCTTGTTTGAAGCCCAGAGCCCCAGGACTCCGGGATGTGGTAACAACTTGCAGCTCCCGCCCGCCTCCCTCCCCAGCACACCTCTTGCGCGGTGGCCACTGTGCGGGGCTCCACGTGAGAGCGCTCGGAGCAAAGGCACCCGAGTGACGCCCTGTTCTGCCCACACTCTGTCCCACCCGCGGAGTGTGGAGAAGCTCGGCTCTGCTCCGGGCCACGCGGAGGGCGTCTGGCCAGGCCGTGGGTTCTCAGCTTCCTGCTCTCCTGGGACACGCACAGGTGTCCCCAGGAGGAGGTGCCTTAGCCCCTCCCCCCACAGTCACACCCCACACCCGTCCCCTTACACAAATCCCACACACGACACCCCCTCACCCCCCGCATACACACCACGCCCACACTCCACACAGCCCCACATACTACCCCCTTCCAACAATACACACATGCACCTGTGTGTGTGAGGTCGAGCCGGGGAACTGGCTTCAAGCGACAGGATGCTTTGCCCTTTCTGTCCCTTTCCCTCAGCCTGCCGGTTGGTGACTCTCCTCTTAGGCTCTGTGGTCAAGAGGCAGCCACCAGCAGCTCAGGCCGTATCACCGCCACGATCCCAAATACAGACCACCTCCTGAGTCTCCTTTCAGGGCAGAATCTGGGGGTGGGGTGCGGTGGGCTCTGCCGGGTCACATGCCCAGCCTGGACCAATCCCAGTGCACAGGAAGATGGAGCTCTGTGATTGGCCAGGTGGGGTCACATGCTCACCTGACGCGAGTAGGAGGACTGCGATTGACAGTGCTAGTGAAAGCACGTGTGTGAGCACACGTGTAGTGTATGTGGAATGGTGTGTTTGTAGTGTGCACGTGGCATGTGCATGTGGTTTGTGTTTAGTGCGTGTGGTGTGTGGGCATGTGTATGTGCATGTGGTATGTGTATATGCTTGATGTGTGTATGTGGTGTGATGTGTATGTGATGTGTCAGCATGTGTGTGCGTGTGCATGTGGTGTGTGTGGTGTGTGTATGTGATATGTATGTGTGGTGCGGGCATGCGTGTGTATGTGGTGTGTGGCGTATATGTGCACGTGGTATGCGTACTGCGTGACGTGTGTATGTAGTGTATGGGCATGTGCGTGTGTGGTGTGGTATGTACATGCATGTGGCGTGTGTGTGGTGTGTGTGTATGTGGTGTGTGGTGTGTATGCGCATGTGGTATGTGTGCGTGATGTGTGTATGTGGCGTGATGTGTATGTGATGTGTCAGCATGTGTGTGCATGTGGTGTGTGTGGTGTGTGTGTATGTGATGTGTATGTGTGGTGTGGGCATGCATGTGTATGTGGTGTGTGGCATGTATGTGCATGTGGTATGTGTATGTGGTGTATGGATGTGTGCGTGTTGATAAGTGGTATGTACGTGCATGTGGCGTGTGTGTGGTGTGTATGTGCATGTGGTATGTGTGCGTGATGTGTGCATGTAGCGTGATGTGTATGTGATGTGTCAGCATGCGTGTGTATGTGGTGTGTGTGGTGTGTGTGTATGTGATATGTATGTGTGGTTTGGGCATGCGTGTGTATGTGGTGTGTCAGCATGTGTGTGCATGTAGCGTGTGTGTGTGGTGTGTGTGTATGTGATGTGTATGTGTGGTGTGGGCATGCGTGTGTATGTGGTGTGTGGCGTGTATGTACATGTGGTATGTGTATGTGCATGATGTGTGTATGTGGTGTATGGACATGTGCGTGTTGATAAGTGGTATGTACATGCATGTGGCGTGTGTGTGGTGTGTTTGGCGTGAGGGTCGGTCCCTCCAGTGTGGGGAGGGGCATGAGGAGGCGCACAACGTGGCTGGGTGTTGGCGGGGTTGTTTCTCAGCAGTGCTGGCGGGTGGGCGGGAGTGCTGACTGTGGGGACATCCGACATTGGTCTGATGAGGTGGCCTGGGTGGACGTGCTGTGGAAAGTCTGGATTAGACAGAGGGAAGTGGCCGTCCTGTCACGCTAATGTGCATTTGAATCCCCAGGATCGGGCTGTGTGTACTTCCCACACTAACCGGACCAACAAGCCCTCTCGTTCCTGTGGGACGCTGGGAAGGAAAATGAGGCTTTAAGATAAAAAACGGAAACTTTCAGGAACCATATAGTCCAGTCCCTCCATCTCACGGATCAGTATAGTACAGTAATCGGGCTGGGAGGATGAGGGCAGACCCTCCCCGACACGCGACCTGGCCAGTCGGTTCTGACTGATCATGGCAGCTGATCCCAAATTGTGCTCCCTTCATTGCTGTGACCTTGCCTGTGCTCTCGGCCCCAGTGCCCATCTCCCCAGCCCCACTGACCATTCATCTGGGGAAACTCTGGTCTCTGGGGCTGCGGTGGCCTAACCTACTGTTCACACTACAGTGAGGGGAGTGCGTGTTGTGTACCAGTGCGTCCTGGTGTGTGCCGGAGCATTGTCCTGCGTGCTCGGACACCACTGTATACCACGGCATCCTGGCATGCAGGTCTGATGGTGCTGGTTCACTGCCTCTGCCAGACTGAGACACCCAGATCACCCTTTACTTCCATACCCTGTCTACACAAGCCCCCACTACGTGTCGGCAAATGAAGACATGGTTGAACAGCACCCCGAGGAATGTCTCCAGGGACCTCGGACAGTTTCTAATAGCTCAGAGAGGACGAGCTCCCAGGGCTCTGAACTGACAGCCAGCACTGCGTCTTCTCATGCCGTCGACCATTCCTGTTTGAGCTCACTTCCTGTGTGTGCGCTTTCTCAATCCAACAAGTGCTACCGTGCTATTACCATTGCTTGAGATCTGTTCTCACAACCGAAAGATGGACCGAAATAGTAAATGAAGATGTCGGTCAGGGGAAGAAAGGGCCGGTGGGGAACAGAGTCCACTGAAGCATAAAATGTGGTCCGAATAATGGTGGTGAATGTGGGTGCCCATCAGGACATAAACATTGCCCTGACTCCTCATCTAGTGTGTGCTCGCACCAGGAAAACTGAGTTCAAAGCAAGAATATTAAACTGCATGGGAGGGATCCTTTTTACTGATAAAGCGGTCAACCCGCAATCAAGTTCTACGTTTTCCTAAAATCGTGTATAATACGATATCTGTACTTATTTGGAAAAGGATCGGAGATACAAGGAGAAACGGTCACAAATGTAGTTGTGAGAAACTACCTGTCATCTCTTAGTTCTTGATAGATTGTGTGAACAAAAGGTAAGCGGGCTCGGCAGGTTATTAATTACCCCACGCTATACAGAGTGCAGGTCATGTCAAGTTAAATTCATCTGAAATGTCCACTGGCCAAGATTGGTGGCATGTCTGAGATCAGATTTTGTTCTTTAATAAAGCCTCACTGCTACGACCCCTGGACCTTATGTGGGAACCCCTTCCTGGCCCAAGGGGAGAGGGCCTGGCCCTTTGTCTGCTGCCACAGCAGTGCCCCTGCCCAGGCTGGGCCTGTCCACTCAAAGTCTGGCAGCTCTCATGGTGCGTCAGAGGCCTCTGCCGCATGTGGCCCCACAACCCCCTTGCTGTCGCTCTACTTCCGGTGTGACGGTGAGACCCCGAGGCTGGAGTGGGGCGTGGCCAGTCCTGCTTTTCTCACTGAAGCAGACCCTTTGGTTTCCCTTCCTTTCTCATTGGGGCTGAAGGTTACACAGGGAGTCTGTGGTCCCGATGACCAGGTTGCAGAACTCAGACCCCCCAGAAATCCTGTGCGGGGGTTCAGTATTTAGAAAGGCAATGTCTGGCCTTCTCTTCCCAGTGGACGAGCACATGCCCCTGCTCCTGGGACAGTAGCTCCTCCTTGCCCCACCCCCAGCCCTGCCCACTGGCCCCTGCACGGAGTGCCCAACAAGTCAGCCATTGCAGGGGGTGAGTGAGCAATGGAAGATGAATCTAAAAGTCTATCTCGTAACCGTACCCAGCAGACAGGGGCCCCCCGTAAATTCTAAACGGCAGAGATAGTACACACGGCGCACTAACTGCTGTGTAATGAAAATACGAATGAAAGAACAAATTAGAAACAGAACACCGACTTCTCGCAAAATTAAAACAATCATCTCATGGATAAAAGAGAAAAATCAAGTCAGCAATGACAAAATATTTAGAAAAGAATGAAAGAGGAAAGTTACATGTGCGGGCTTATTGGCTGTAGCTTACACTATCCTGAGAAAATAAGTCCATAGTGTAAAAATTGTCAAAGGAAATTAATTAAATTATTCAAAAGAAAAAAGCAAATGAACTCAAGGAACACAGAAGAAGGGATAATAACAGAAATAACTACTTAGAAAACAGAACATAATAGAATTGATAAATGAACACCAAAGCCTGACTTTTTAGAAAAATAGAATAAATTACTGGCCAGCTGATGAAGGAAAATACAAGAAAGCATGAATATGTTACATGAAAATAGCCCCAGAGAAATCAGAACGTGAAGAGAATAATTCTTACAGCTCTACACCAAGAGTTTGAAACTGCGGCTAGAGAGAGAATTTTCTGGAAAAGTGTATGCTATGAAAATTAATTGAGGAAGTGGTAGAATACTTACATGCACCAACATCTACAGACATTCGCGAAAGCTGGAGACGCACTGTAGCGACAAGTGTGTGTGTGTGAGCGTGGCGTGTGAGATTGGTGCATGTGTGTGCATGTGGTGTGTGAGTGTGTTGTGTGTGTGTGTGAGTGCGATGCTTGTGTGTATGTGCGTTGAGAATGTGGTGTGTTGTGTGTATGTGTGTGTGCTCCTGTGTGCTTTGGCCTGTGTAATGTCCCTCTGGCTCCCCAAGCTCCTCCAGGTACCAGCAACAGTAATAAGGGAGGGAAGCCGCAGGTCTGCGGAGGACGGCCATGCTTTGCTGGCCAGGGTGTGGGCTGACCATGGCAGGTGCCCCACTCCGGGCACTGGGCACCGGGCTCCGTCCTTCTCCAGGCCGCTCCCTGTTGCGCGGCCCCCAGGGCTTCCTGCTCTCTGACTTCGGCCGGGCTGGCAGTCAGAGGGAGAGGAGGAGAAGGGGGCAACACGTGGGGGACTCCATGCCCTCCTCCCTTCGCCTCCCCTCCAGGAGGATGGCTGCCCAGGAGTGGGGCGTGGCCAGCACGTGGCTCCCACCTGTCCGCCGGCAGGGTCTGTGTGTGGCTGACACCCGCCTTGCCAGGGTCAAACTCCCCGTGCATGGCGCACGCCCTGGGACCGCGAGGTGGGCAGGGAGGCCTGGGCCTTGAACACCCCCTGCTCCGAGCTCCCCGCAGGGCCGGACAGGGCTTCATTGGGCCTGTGACCCAGTGCCACTTCACCTTCTGCCCGCTCACAGCGTTGTTCCCTAATAAACACCTTCGCCTTGGCTCCTGCTTTGGAAGAAGCCCTGCTGTGACGGGCGGCCCTCTCTCTCCAGGTCCTGCTCGCTACCCCGGGCCGAGGGCCGCATCTCCCAGCTGTGGCCAGCCCTGGAATACTTTGCTATCTTAACTGGTTTCCGTAAACTTCCCGCTTATATTCTTGTAAATCCTTAAAAAAATGCTTCTCCAATTACTCAATCTGAGAGGTCCTCCGTCACCTGCCAGGCCCCTGCCTGGTATAAGGTCTAAATATAATAGGGTGTGCTTGCTATGCAAGAGTGGCTTTAGGGCAAGCCCCCTCGGCAACCTCTGCCCCCGCCATCCGAATTGCTGCCCCTCAGTCCCCCTGTTAGAAATTCTGGAGTTGTCACTGTTGACAAAGGACTTCCTGTAAATGGGAGGGACTTCCAGCTTCAGACACAGGACTGGACACGGGGGTTCATGCTGCCTCTTCTGAATCCCACTAAACTGAGGAATGATGAAGGACAAGAGCAAAGGAAAGGGACATCAGCCGCAGGAGATGTTGGTGACATCATTAAGCTGGAAGATGGAGGGACAAGTGTGAGTGGTGAGGGTGGCACAGGTGGCAGACCGAGTGTCCACAGGGTGGGAGCAAGTCCATCAGCAGCTGAGCCTCAGGGTCCTGGGCAAGGACAGCTGGTGGCCCTGGAGCAGGGTAGGTTGAAAGGACAAGGACAGTGAGAAGGTCCCTCCCAGCCTTTTGTCTCCAGCCTCCCCACAGGGACAGGGGCATTAGGGGAAGTTTGCGAAATGCCGGTGACAGCTCCAGCCCCTGCCTCTGCTCAGGATGTTCTGGGATGGTCAGCATCTCTGACTGCGTCCCAGGGCCCCCAGTGTCAGGCACGACCCGGGCACGCTTTGCTTGTGGTTCTCCCTCGGAGGACTCTGACCCCAAGCAGAAGGCAGGTGTGGGTTGGCATTTTCCGCTTCTCTGTTGCATTCCCCACAGCCTTCTTTTTAAAAAGGTGCACGTGGGGAGCGTTAGGGGTGAAAGGAAGATGCTCAGCCCAGAATGTCCCCGTGGAAAGGACACAGGGGGCACAGGACAGCTGGCACCTTGGGAGGTGTCTCTGTGCATCCTCGCACGGCAGGGACGGGGAGAGAAGGGCTTCCAGAAAAGGCCCACACCCAGGTGTGTCCCGGGGACAGGGTGCTTGTTTTAGCTGTTCCCAGCAAAGGCTGCCCCCTGGCAGTTCCTTCATGTGCCCTGAGGCTGGATGGCCAGCTCGGCCCGGGCGCTGTCGCAGGAGAGCCCCTCGTGGTATGGGCCTCGTGGATCATACATTAAGTCCTAAAAGCTGCTCTTTAGGGGGGGTGCCGCGGAAGGCCGGGTGGGAGGAGCCCTCAAATGCATGTGTGCTTAACAAAAAATGTCTCTGTGATGTTCTGTTTACTGCTTTTGGAAAGGTTGCAAGGCAAGAGCGGCCGTGCCAAGGCCCTGCGGGAAGAAAAGACCCTTGCTCGGTGACCACCCCCATCCCCGCAGGCTTTACGGAAGAGCTTTGGTCTGTGCATCGGTGGTTCTGGGTTGAGGAGGAAGGTGGTCAGCAGCATAAGGCCTCAAGGAGAACATTCTGTCTGGGTGCAGGGAGGAGGCTTCCCAAAGGGACGGGATGGCCTGCGGCTGCAGAGACCCCTGGGAGAGGGGCAGGGTCACCAACTCGCCCTGGTGTGTCTGGGACTTTATTGGTTTTCAAACTGGGAGTCTCATGCTTGGGGGAGCCCATGGTCGGTCACCATGGTTGCCCTGGAGCTGGTTAGGGGGGCACACGGAGGAGGAGGGTCCCACTGGGCTGGGTATGTGGGGTGGGGGCTGGGCTATAATTCCAGAAGGGGAAGGACAGGCTGAGGGACGGGTCAGGGTGGGGTCCTGGAGGGCTTCTGGCTTCAACTTGACTTCGTTAAACCTTAGATAAGTTAGGTTTCGAGTTTCCTCCTTGGCTTGGGGTAGAGTGAGCATAGGCTATGTACATGGGTTTCAACACATGTTTTAAGGACCTCACTTCTTGCATAACCTGTCTGGCCTCGAGCAGCCTGGCCTCGCGGGGTGGGCTCTGTCTTGGGTGCAGAGCTGGGCCCACGCCATGAGAATCTGGACCTCGGTTTCCTCCAGTGTAGGATGGGGCCTGGATTCTGTGCTCCCAGGCACTGTACAGACCAGCTCTTTCTGACTGTCGTGCTGGGTGCCCTTGCAGCTGGGGTCACCTGGGCTTCACCACCTGGGAGGAACCAGGGCTCTGATCTGTGTGGGGCCCTGGCACACGGCAGCTGACAGGCATCTGGCCTTCCTCCCACTGGCCTCCCATTTTGTGTCCAAGCTGCTCCCTCGACTCTCAGTCCTGGAACTGGCTCCCTTCTTGTCCTCTTGTCCTGGCCAGCCTTGGTTCCCTGTGTGTCCCCTCACTTCATTGGCCAGGGGGAGGCTTCCTGGGACCCTGGGTGCCCCAGGTCCTGGGGTCCTGACCCTACATCCCACTCCAGAGGCCTGTCTCTTGCACCAGGCGGCGGCTTCCCTCCCATGACCCGTCCTCTCGGGGAGCCCGTCCCGGCTCCAGGTGAGCTGGGCACGTTTTCCTCAAGAGCTATTAACCTACAGAGAGAAAAAACGTGGAGGATGGCGGAAATAAGGTGAGGTTAATTTAGGGTTTAGCTGTGCTTTTAGAGATTATCTCAACTGTTTTTCTCATCTGCTTTTCAAATTAAGAACAGGAGGTATTAAAATCATGTCAAATGTTACCCACAGGGCGAGGATTAGGCAAGCTGGTCGGGGTGAGGCGCGGGTTTACGGGGCGCCAACACCGAGCGCCACGGGAATGCATCGCTGCCTTTCGTTTGTGGCCGCGGTGAGAGGCCGCGAGGGGAGCGCAGCGCCCAGCCATCATCCCCGAGCGTCCCGGGCTGCTGAGAGAGAAACCAGAGCAGAAACCCCCTGGGAGTGTGCCCGTGTCAGCACGGCCATCGGGAGAGTCACACGAGGAACATGCTTTAAATCCATTACGCTAAGTGCTTTGGGCTTTATGTGCTGTGGGACTCTCAGTCCGGGAAAAAACCTTTTAATAAGTCATTATTAAAACCATTTGCCTTTCGACTGTGAGCATATATGATTCTTGAAATATCTCCCTCCTAATTGTCCGGGATATTGATATTTAGCAGAGCTCCCTCTCCTTCGAGGCCACTGCCCCGTCGTAAAGCTGCCACGGTGAGTTTGCATGGCTCAGGCAGGCATGGAGGGCTGCGGGGGCCGCAGGGGCTCCCCCACTTCCGCTGCTCAGGGCCCGCCTGGGAGGGGAGAGGTGATTCCAGCCCTCCTGTCAAACTCGGAGGGTCAGGAACCTCAGAGCACCCACGCGAGGTTGCAGGGAGAGCTCCCGGAACGTCCTAGCATGTCTCATTCCGGCAGAGGGGCTCCGCAGAAGACGGGAAGGGAGGGCTAAAGCAGGCGGGTGGCACCTTTGCCACATTGTCCAGTAGCTGTGGCAATGTCCCCCAGTCATCCTGGGGCTGCTGGGAGACAGCGCCTATAGGCTACACGGAGTCAGGCTGGCAGTCCACCCCCGCCCCCGACGGCAAATGCCACCTGCTGGAGCCTCTGGTGCCACGTTGTTGCTGTGGGATAGGTGTGGTCCCCGCTCGGAGGAGCTACGGCCTCGGAGGGAGCTGGACGTTCCCCATGGGATTGCATGATGATTTACTTGTGATTGAGAAAGGGCCGCGAAGGGTCACAGGGGCGTGGAGGGGGGTGGTGGTGCTCTCCCTAAGGACTGGCCAGAGGGAGAAGGGGCCTCCAGGGAAGCAAAGGTAGAGCGCCGGAGGTTGAGGGAAGGCACCAAGGGACCAAGAGCTTGGTGCAGTCCAGGAAGTGATGAAAGGGGCCGGGGGCAGTGGAGGACGGGCTCAGGGTGGTGAGAAATGAGACCCCAGTGCTTGCAGGGGACAGAGTGTGAAGGCCGCTCTAGGAGTGTTGCACTTAAGAATGACTGGAAGATGATGGTTTGGTCACTCGTTTTTATCGGGCTCCTGCTGGCTGCATGTGCTGGACTGAGTGGGCTGAGCAGACCAGAGAGCAGGCTACTGCACTCGTCCAAACCTCCTGTGGGTCTTGAGAGGGGCACGGGGCGTCCCTGGAGAGCGGAGGGAGCAAACACCGGTCCGGGTCAGTCCCTTCTTCCAGGATGAATAAAGAGGTGGAGAATCCAACAGGAGATCTGTAATAGGAACCTGTAGCTCACAGGACCTTGAAGATAAGGCGGAGAGAGCGTGTCTCTGAAAATACGAATACTTGTCTCACGTAGTTCCTGTTGTCTTGGGTTCTCCCTGGAGAGTATTCCATTTTCATTTTAGTAGCAGCTACCAGTGTGCTTCCTAAAAGGCCAGAATATTCACATCCCACAGCCGCGTACCAGAGAACCTTTTCTCCACATCTCTACCCGCAATGTGTTTTTAAAATTTTTCTGTTTTTGTGATCTGAAGGGTGTAGTGGTACATCTTTGTGGCTCTGATTTGCATTTCCCCATCTGCTGGTGGCTTCGAGCATCTTCTCCTGTTTGCTGGACATTCATTTGCTCTGACTCCCTTCTTTCGCCCATTTATATCTTCTGTCCACTTTTCTATTGGATATTTGGGTTTTTTTAATGAGTTGATGCTTACTGTGTATTTTAGGCATTTCTATGTTGTTGGTCACCTCTGTCAAAATACACTTTGCACATTTCTTCTTTTCTATTTTGTGTGTGGCATCTTTGGCCACACACATATGTATATTTAGTGAACTTAAATGCTCATGTCAATGTACGTAGAGAACGGTGCGCACATCGTAACTGCTCGGCTTAGAGAATTCGACAAGGTGAATAGGGTGTGATCACCACCAGATCGAGAAGTAAAATGCTACTAGAAGGCCAGACACCTCCATCCACGCGTCCAGGTCCCCGCCCTGGCTCCCGGCTGCTCCCAGCTCGGAGCTTCATGTAGGCGAGTCCTTACAGTTGGGCTCTCCTCTGACTATGGAAGTAGCACAGCTGCTTACAGAATCGAGAAAATAGAGAGAACTCTAGAGAAGAAAACACTGGTTACTGACTGGGGTGTGATGCCCTTTTCACATTGTTGTTCTTCTGTGAATTGCCAGTGAGGGCTCTGCCCTGTTTTTCCCTTGGAAAATTGCCTCTTACAAAAATAACTGCGTCAGAACCCCCTTTCCAGGGTAAGGATATTAACCCTCGCCGTCCTCATTGCCCATGGTTTCCTTGATTCATCGTTTGCTCAATTTTATCATTTGAGGTACAGATAGTCATACATTTTAGGTGAAAATTCCCTTTTCACACTTTAAGAGATCCTATTTACTGTGATGTCAGTGAAATATACATTTTCTTTAAAAACAGTTATGGCTTCTTTTTTATGTTTAGCTTCTCGATCTGTTTGGAATTTATTTCGGGTTATGGTTTGGAATTTACTTCGGGTTATGGAGTGAGGCCCTGATATGGATTTTTTCCCAAGGAGGCGGTTTTTCAAGCACCTGTAGTGGGAAGTTGCGTGCGCTCTGCCTGCCCGTCGGGGACACTTCTCCTGGGCCCACGTCAGCTCTGCTAGGAGCTTTCTCCCGTGTCCCTGCTGTCGCTCGCCAGTCCTCCCCTGTAGGTTACTGCCCCATCGCTGTCTCCCTCCTGCATGTTTGAAGATCCCGCAGGGCAGGCAGCCTTCAGTGCTCCTCTTTTCCAGAAGTCTCAGTTTTTATTCCCATTGGTTTATCCTTTCCGATCATCTTTGGGGTCATTTAGTCAAATCTTTGGAGGAGAGTTAAAATAATTTGGGACAATCCGGCTTCTTTACAGGATAGCTTCTCAGAAACACATTTCCCCAGAAACTTGTCACTGCTCTGAGAGCAAAGGCAAGATCATATTCGTTGGTTTTATCCTCAGAAACGGACTCAGCCCCGGCGTGTTGTAGGCCTCGCGCGCAGCTTGCGTGTGGATAATGCAGGAGCATGTTGGGAGCTGATGCCTGGAGCTGTCCCTCTGTGCCTCTGGGAGGCTGGGCATTTCCTCCCATCCCCCCCCCCCCCCCCCCCCCCGT
>NW_024423343.1:2895876-2938249 GCF_017311325.1 Ursus maritimus | reverse complement strand
CCCCCCCCCCCCCCCCCCCCCCCGTGGGTTTCGGGCGGCACGCCCCTGCGCCCCAGTGGCCTGGGCACTATCTGGGACCCTTCCAAGGACTAAGAGGAGGCTCTGGGGCCATTGCAGTCCAAAGAGCTCCACTGTACTTTATTCTGTAAATTAGGCCGCCGTATAAGATTTCATCTTACAAAGGATTCTTCTGCTTAAAAATGTTTGAAAACTGTACCTTAGGGCCCGAGGCGAAACCTTCTGTAGTGGGATCGAGTCCCCAGATCCAGAAGGCGAGCTACGTGGACTCTGGGAATTTTTCTGGCAACCCCAGCTTCCACGACGTGTGTGGCCTTAGATCTCCTTACACATAAAACCTAAGTGACGTTGAGCTGTTTTAAGGGGAAATGGGAATGATGTACGTGGCAGTGATCATGAGGCGTCTCTTTTCATCCAGAGCATTCCAGTTCAGCAGCCTCCCATCCGTAAGGAGCAGGGTGAAGGCAGCAACGGTGGGCCCGTGGTCTGGACAGCGTGAGGTCACCCGGAGGGCTCCCCCAGCAGCTGGCCTCGCTGGAGACCCTGGCCGCACTTCTCCTGAAGCCGCAGATGGAGAACACTCTTTCTGTGACGGCCTCGGAGAGCACATGTGCATTCCCTGGGGAGCGAGGCCAATTCACTAACAGTACTCGATCCTTGTTCCTTCTGCCAAAGGAATTTCCATTCTTTATCTGCTATGGGGCAGAGTTCATTTCCAGCAGTGGTTTCCTGAGGGGTGAGGCCGCAGGCCCCGTGGTCTTCGATGGGCCCCGCTGGTGAAGGGAAGGCCGCCGTTTCTTTCTCTTCCCTTCACCCACACTGATAGTAACTGGCCGTGGCCTCTTATGATTTCTCCAGAGAAATGGAAATTGCAGCTCAGAGTCTTAAAACAGTGTCCTTTGATCTAAACGTTCCAGGAAATAAAACACCTTGGCAGTTATGGAGTCCAGACAGGGACGCATTTCCAGGGAGTCCCTGCGCGGTGCTTGTCAAGAGCGGCACCCCCAGTCCTCACGGGCGCGATGAGTCTTCTCCTGTGTGCAGCCTGGTCCCCTTCGGCGTCCATAGATGTCCACACATGGTTCCGTGGCAGAGGCACAGCCTCGTGGCCCCCGTGGATGCGCGTGTCCCCATGACGTGTTGCCAGGACTGCTGTGCCCGAGCCTGGTGTCCCGCCTTCCCCCAGCCTCTCCCTGCTCAAGCCCAGCCTCCCCCACATGCAGCCGCGCTTGGTGCCTGAAAGCCCTGGGCAGTGAGGACGCCCCGCCAGGATCCGCCGCGTGGACAGTTGGGGCGGGGGCTGCTCCCCAGGGTCTGGCCCCCTGGGGGCCCGAAGCCAGTTCTCAGTAGGGCTTCTCTGACAGCGTGTTCTAGTCTCCCGAAGACAGAGTCCGGTGCGGGGTGCCCCCGGAGTCTGTGCGGGTCAGGTAGGACGTACCTGGCTGAGATGACAGAGTTGTGTCCCCCACCCCCAGACGGATAACTCCCCGCACCTCAGACTGTGACTGCGTTTGGGGACGGGGGCTTTAAAGATGTAGAAAGTTAGAACTAAGGTTTTTCAGGTGGGTCCTGATCCGGTCTGACTGGTGTCCTTGTGAGGAGAGGAGATTAGGACAGGGACACATACAGAGGGAAGGCCCTGTGGTGACCCCGGGAGGAGCCAGGCCTGGGAAGAAACCGGCCGGGACCTCGTCTGGGGCGCCCGGCTCCAGAGGTGCGAGGAAGTGAGTTTCTGCTGTTCAGGCTGCCCGGTGCCCGGGACGTCGTGTGGCCGCCCAGCCCTCGGGAGGGAATTTGCCAGCACGGCAGAAGGACTCTGAGATTTTCTGACCCCGCCCCGGGCACGGGAGGCGGACCGCGAGCTCCCAGCAGTTACGTGGATTGCAGAGCGGACCCCACGTCCGGCTCCTCCACCTCACGGCTCAGGGGCCGCCCGGTCGCTCTCACAAACAGCAAGCCCGGGCCTGGGCCCCCCCTTGGAGGGTCGGACTGACCAGGCTGGGGGGCACCCCCGGGCGCCAGGCTTTTACAAGCTCCCCAGGGACGCAGATGAGCAGCCAGGGAGGGGGCGCTGCTGCTCCAGGGGTATGTTCCCGCCTTCGGCATCGGCCCCCAGGTCTCTTCTTCAAGGATCCGCTGTCCCCACTGGGGTGACAAGAACCCATCCGGCTTCCTCGTTGAGACCGGGGCCTCCCTGGGTGGTGTGTGTCTGTGAGGGGCCCCGGCAAGGGGATTTAAAGCCCTTGTTGGCAGGAAGACTCATTTCCTGTGCGTTGGGAACGATATTCTCCGAGGCCACACACACAAAGTTTAAGAAGGGACTATTTTATTGGGCATCTCCAGTTTGTGAAGAAGTCATTGAGCTCCACGCTCTTCTGTCTGTGTAGCATACTTTAATAAAAAGGTTCAGAAAGTGATTCTTATTTGTTTATAACCAAATTTATCCTCAGAATCAAGGCTATGCATAGCCCGATAACAGAAATGAAAGATAATGTCTTCCAGATCAACCCCGTTGTTTAAACTGTCAATTCAGGGATTCTTCCTCCCGTCTGCCAGGGCTGGGTCTGGGCTTGGTGGAGGCAGGGGTGGGCTGCCTGGCGTGGGTGCGGGGAGCTGTCCCATCTGACTCTCCTTGTCTCCACTGACTCTGCGGCGGCCTGTGCCAGCTGGCATTGATCCTGGCTGCGCTGCACTCAATCCGCTGATATGCCAGGTACTGGTGCCACCTGCGGATCCCCGCCCAGGGGTCAGGCTCCTCATCCTCACCTATGACCTCTGATGAGCCAGAGCTGCTGACGGGGCACCTCCGAGCACGACTGGGCTCCAGCCAGCTTGAAAGCTCCTGCTGAAAGGAAGGCAGAAAGATGGGACAGAGGGAGCATGGGGCTGGAGCTGAGGGCCAGAGTGGTCAGCCTGGAGGCTGCCTGGTGCCTGGGCTCCCTGCTCCCCACACTCCGCAGGCTGTAGGGCCCTGGCACAGCTGCTCTGCTTGCCTGTGGCCACCTGGGCTGCATTTCTGCACCCCGCTCTATTCCGGCCTTCCTGGGCTCTACTGGGGAACCCCTGAGACCTGCCTCAGCTTTGCCCCTTCTCTGCAACAGGTGGGGAAGGACTGGCTAGGGCCGAGGAGCCCCCTGGGGGGCAGATGGCAAGACCCAGACTCTCTACACAGGTTGTACGTTTGGCATCCCGATTCTTTAATCCTTGTTAAATTACTTACAAACCAGCCACTCTTGAGAGCATAGTGGAAATGAAACAGACTTTGGAGCCAGAAGAAGGGACCTATAATCCCAGCTTTCCCACTCTCTTGCTGTGTCAGCCAGCACAAGTTACTTGGCCTCTCTGAGCCTGTCTCTACAGGCTAGGAGATGATAGGACCTGCCTTGTGGCGTAGCTGTGAGGACTGAATTTGATGAAATGTCGAAGCCCTGAGCCAGGACTGGGGGGCGCACGGAGGCAGCGTGGGCACAGGTGTCCTCGTCGTTGCCGGAAGCAGGGGGCTAAGCGCGAGTACTGGGTTGCTATTGGGTCTTCAAGGAATAGAACAACGTGGGGGGCATTCGTCCTCTACGGATAATTTCTTCTCAGCAGAAACAGTGTGTGAAGCCAAGCAGAGGGAGGCCTCCCTTTCCAGAAGCTTCTTATTGAGCCGCAGCTCCAGCAACAGCTCCCCACACGGCGCTGCTGGCCCGGAGCGCGGCCTCCCATGGAGCGCCCCCCTCTTCAGAGCCGAGCCTTGTCCCCCACTTCCCCACCGACCACGCTCTCGATGGGGAGGAAGCCAGTGCAGTTGTAAGGCTTTCTTTTTGGAAAAACAAGAGTTATGGGCAATGACATTAATTTAAAAGCTTTTAAGGAGCCAATTCACCTGTGAAAGTGCTCCCCAGGTGAGAGCCTTCCTGTGCGGAAAACAGCCCGGTCTTTAAAAGGATTTTAATTAATGTTGCTGAGAAACAGACCGATGGCATTTAAGTCTGAGAGCTAACGCTCAAAGGTGCCAGCCAAGAGTTTTATGACGTGGAGCTAGTTTTCTTAAACGCAGTTGAAATAATATTCCCATGCACTTAGCCTCCACATTTTATTCTGGTCCCGGCCAAAAATGAGTGCTGAAATCCTCAGTGGCCTAACTTTCAGCCCTCCCGACGGAAGGCAGGCGCTCCCCGCCAGGACCTACTCGGTTGCACTGGAGAGGAATTTTCAGGAACACGGCCTCCTCCTCACCCCCCGTTGGGAACATACCTTGCTGGGGGCAGCCGTCTCTCCCCGAAGTCCGGTCCAGTGTGGCTCTAATCTGAACTGGGGAGAACGTGCCAAAGCTGGAGGAGGGCAGATGGAGGGAGGGTGACGGCGCCCAGGCCCCGGGCAGCCCCGTCTGGGCAGCGGGCTTGGAATGGCAGACTGCGGAGTCGCCCAGGCTGGAGACAGGAGCCATTGTGTGTCTCCTGGTGCAGCCAGATGCTCCATCCCAAGCAGAGCATTGGGACGCATGCTGGGGGCTGGTGAGGACATTGGGCTGATGTCGGAGGGGATTTAACAACAGAAGGGAATGCAGGTAGTAGACGGTGGACAGGAATGGACAACTAGAAGCCAGGCCTGGGAAGAGGCGGAGCTACTGAGCAGGAATTTGAGAAGGAATTGAATACATGGGGGTGGCAGTGGGTTGAGTGTGTCCTCATACAGGTATGTCCACCTGGAAGCACAGAATGTGACCTTATTTAGAATAAAGGCATTCCAGGATAGAGTGAACATCAGGATCTTGAGATGAGATCATCCTGGATCAGGGTGGGGCCAAGACCCAAGGATGGGGTTCCTTAGAAGAGACAGAAAGGACACAGGGGGACACAGAGGAGAGGCCACGTGGAGACAGAGGCAGACTGGAGGGACACGGCCACAAGCCCAGGGACGTGGGAGTCCCACGAGCTGGGAGAGGCAGGCAGGAGCTCCCCAAGGGCTCTGGTGGGAAGTGCCGCTCTGTCCTCACCTGATTTCAGGCTCCTGGCCTTGAACCGAGACTATCGTGTTGTCATATGTTGCCCAGTTTGTGGTCACTTATTGCGACAGACACAGGGGACTCAGGGAGACAGTCACCCAGAAGAGGCTTTACCACAGTGCGTCCTGGAGTCCTGGTCGAGGGCTCTTCCTAAAGGTCACGTCAGTCCATGAGTTTGGGAGATGCTAGGTCAGCCCAAGGTCATACGCTCACATGGGCTTCGATCTCTGGGTGGCACAGGAATGTAGATTTTCTTTCTTTCTTTCTTTCTTTTTTTAAAGATTTTATTTATTTATTCGACAGAGAGAGAAAGCCAGCGAGAGAGGGAACACAAGCAGGGGGAGTGGGAGAGGAAGAAGCAGGCTCCCAGTGGAGGAACCTGATGTGGGGCTCGATCCTAGAACCCTGGGATCACACCCTGAGCTGAAGGCAGATGCTTAATGACTGAGCCACCCAAGCACCCCTGGAATGTAGGTTTTCAAACTCAATAGTATGGCTGTTTGTTCACGGTGTGTCTCCTCATCTCCTCCTCAAATGAGTTTTGGGAAGTGCTGGTCTGGCGCATGGGGGTGTCGGGTCTTGGGGAGGTCAGGCGCCACAACAGAACCAGCCCGGATGGGGACAGGGGTGAGGAGGCAGTGAGCGCAAGTAAGTTCCTGCACTTGTCCGTGCCTCGGTTCCCTGTCTTTAACATGAGGACGAGAGCAGCACCCCTTCATAGGGTCATGGTGAGAATGGAATGAGTCAATACAAGAAAAGCCCTTAAAACAATACCCAGAATGTGGCTTATGAACACTTGCTACAGAAATCCTGCTAGTAGCGTGGTTCTGGAGAAGCATGTCACGTGACAGCTCCAGCAGCGGCCTGGTCCCTGTGGAAGGCCGGAGCACCCGGAAAAGCAAGGACCCCTTAAATCATCTGCTCCTGTCACACCTGCTCACAGTCCACGTGAGTGTGTTTTACTGAATGTACTTTGGGACGTCCCTGGAGACTTTCAGTTTGCACTTGAGGAAGACTACTGTGTACAGACAGACAGCACATTGGGGAGTGGACTGGGAGAGTAGGAGGGGCTTCTGGCTGCCCAGAAAGCAATGGGGGCGTGGGGACTAGCCTGAGGGATGGGTGTGCAGAGCGCTATTCATCCCTGGCAACCTTCTATCAAACGACCCTTTTCTCAAAACCACGCAGTGGCCAGTGCTCCCAAAATCTCTGTCTCAAAGAAGGGAGGCCCCACAGGACAGTAGAGCACAAAGGAGATTATTTTCAGCTCTGAGTTTCAAAATAATGCTTTGAAACTTCCCAGATAAGACCGTACTCTGAGAAAAGGTCTTCGTAGTTTTAAAGGCTTAATTTTTGTGCACAGTGTTATAAACATATTTGTGCTGTGAAGAACAGATTGGGAAGTATGCAGAGTGAATGTGTAGACAGTTTTCCACCCTCAACTTGATAAACACCCCACAGGCTGGGGAGGGCGAGAGGCGAGTCGAAGGGAGAGCAAATGAACCGGGTAGTGGGAATGGACTCGCTCTACCAGAGGCACTGGTGACGGACTCCATCTTTCACAGAGCTTCAGGCCGGGGCGGTGGGGAGGGTTGCCAAGAGGATGGGAAGAAACCAGACCACCCATTTCCAGCATCTGAGAGAGGTGCAGAAGCCAAGGAAAGGGTCATTGGAGGTCAGAAGGGACACCTTTGGGAGGGGTGTTTTGGGAGCCCTTCCTGGAAGGGAAGAGGGTGAGAGGTGGTATCTTATTCTGACCCTGGCCTTAGTGAGGACAGCTTCAAGGGTGTTAGTGGGGAGACTTGATCTGGATATTCTGTGCTTGGGGGGCTCAGACTTCCTGCTGGGGTGAGAGGCTGTAGGAGGGGCTGTAGCAGTTGAGTTGGGACTTTGGAAACAGCTGCACCCCCAGGGTGCCTTGGGGTAGGTAAGAAGAGCATGTGTGGGCTCCACACCATGAGAGAGCCTCTGGGGGCCCACTGTTTGTCCCTCCTCGCCCCTGACCTAGAGGCAGTCCGACTACAGGGCAGCCAGTGGAGGGAGGAAGCCCCTCTTCACCTCCATCATGTTCCTCATCCCTGCACAGCCACCAAATCCTGCGGAATTCATGCTCATCCTTTGGGACTTAGCTTGGTTGTCTCTCCTTCTAAAAACCTTTTCTAGCCTTTCAAGGGCTAGGTGTTTCCTCTAAGGGCTTTCCAAGACCCCTGCTCTTGCCCCAGTATTTCACAGTGTACCATCATTGCCTGTGGACTTGTGCGCGTCCCTCACTAGATACAGCCCCCAGAGCCAGGTGCTGTGCCTTGTGGCTGGAATGGGGATGGCAGCAACACTTACTTGGTAGGAGTGAGTGGTTGAGGGGAGGTGGTCAAATGCATTACGGTGCATTCATACCAATAACTATCTGCAGCCAACCCAAATCATGCCTTAGAATGATATTTAGTGGCATGAGGGAAGTGTCATTATGTATAAAAATGTTAAAAGTGGCTACTTCTATACCAGTACACATTTATTGGAAGGGCTGAAATTGAGACGACTGATGACACTAAATGTTGACAAGGTTGGGGAGCAACGGGAATGCAGTGTGGGAATATATATGATACAATAACTTTGGAAAAGTTCTGGTTGTTTCTTACCCTATGACCCCAAAATTCCCTTCCAGATATTGATCCAAGAGCAGTAAAAACATACACTCACAAAAAGACTTGCACAAACATATCCACAGCCATGTGGACAATAATAGCCCCCAAAGGAGAGCAGCCCAGGTGCGCACCAGTAGGAGACTGGATGAACAAATTGTCAAGCCATACAATGGGTTGCCCCCTGGCAGAAAAGGAGCTAGATTATTGATACATATAACAGCATGGATGAAACTCAAAAAATCATGCTGAATGAAAGAAGTTTAGCACAAAATGATTATAATTCCATGGCTATAAAATTCTAGAACAGCCAAAACTATTCTTTGGAAAACAAATAAACAAAACAAAACAACAGACCAGGTTGCTTTTGTGGAATGTGGGAGAGGATTGGCTGGGAAGGATGATAGTGAAATTCTTTATCTCGATAGGAGGTTGGACCACACGTTTGTCAAAACTCAACAAATATACCCTTAAGATTTGTGCATTGTATATAAACTTTACATCAAAAGAAAAAGCTATTATTGAATTCCACTTAATGATAAGTATGTTGAGGTATTTAGAGGGAAACATACTAGTCTTTGCAATTTACTTTGAGTTCCATAAAAAACCAAGATAGATTAATGGTTGGGCAGAGGGGAGGATAGATGGGTAGATATGGGACAGAGCGTGGTAAGATGTGAGTGGTCAAACCCAGATGACGACTCTCTGGGCACCCACTGGATATTAGCTTCCTGTGGTTGCTGTAATAAATTACTACCATCTGGGGGCTTAAAACAACAGAAATTAATTTTTTCCCAGTTCTGGAGGCCAGACGTCTGGAATCAAGCTGTCTGCAGGGCTCCGCTTGCTCTGAAGGCTTCCTGTCTCTCCCATCTTCTGGGGGCTCCTTAGCTTGTGGTTACGGAGGGAGAGACAGGGGAGGCCATTCTCTGCTTCTCTTATAAGGACACAAGTGATTGCATTTAGGGCCCACCCTGATAATCAGGACACCAACACCCCGCCATCTCAATATCCTTAACTTAACCAATAACTACAAGAACCCTTTATCCAAACAAGGCAAGATTTACAGGGATTCAGGGATTAGGACCTGGTATCTTTGGGGCCATTATTCAGCCTAATACACACTGTAAACTTCTTTCCATTTTGCTGTATGTTTCAAATTTTTCATGATAAAGTGTTGAGGAAAAAGTGGTTATTTCTGGATGATAAATTGTTATTGACATTATTATTATTATTATTTGAAAAAGACTTTTTGTTTTTTAAAGAGCAGTTTTAGGTTCACAGCAAAATTGAGGGGAAGGTACAGAGATTTCCCTTATACATACTCTTTTGCCCACATACCGACATCCTCTGCCACTATCAAAATTCTGCACCAGAGGCATACATTCATTACAGCTGATGCACCTACCCTGGCACATCATTATCACCCAAAGTTCATAGTTGGCATTGGGGTTCACTCTTGGTGTCGTACATTCTGTGGGTTTGGACAAATGTGGGAGGATATACATCTATCATTACAGTGTCATACAGTATTTTCACTGTCCTGAGTCCTCCATGCTCAGCCCACTTATCTCTCCCTTCTTACTAAGCCCTGGTGACCACTGATCCTTTTGCTGTCTTCATTGTTTCACCTTTTCCAGAAAGGTCCAGTTTTATTCTTCTGCATGTGGCTGTCCAGTTTTCCCAACACTATTTATTGAACAGACTCCTTTCCCCATTGGATATTCTCACTTAAAAATGAATTGACTGTATATGCATGGGTTTATTTCTGGGCTCTTGGTTCCGTTCCATTGGCTGGTGTGTCTGTTTTTAATGCCTGTATGTTAATGTTTAATGCCTGTATGTTTTAAAGCCTGTATGGCTTTGTAATATTGTTTGAAATCAGGAAGTGTGATGCCTCCAGTTTTCTTTCTCAGGATTCTGTTGACTATTTGGAGTCTTTTGTGGTTCCATATGAGTTCTAGGATTGTTTTTCCCATTTCTGTGAAAAATGCCACTGGAATTTTGATGGAGATTGCATTGAATCTGTAGATGGCTTTGAGTAGTGTAGGCATTTTAACAATATTAATTTTTCTGATCCATCAACATGGGATTTCTTTTGATTTATTGGTGTCCTCTTCAATCTCTTTCATCAATCTTATAGTTTTTGGTGTCTAAATCTTTCATCTCCTTGGTTAGATTTATTTCTCGGTATTTTATTATTTATCCTGCTACTGTAAGTGGGATTGTTTTCTTTTTTCATTTTCAGAGAGTTCACTGCTCATGTAGGAGAATGCGTCTGATCTCTGTCTGTTGATTTTGTATCCTGAAAATTTACTGAGTTGGTTTATTAGTTCTAACAGTTTTTCAGTGGCGTCTTTAGGATTCTCTATATAAGATCATGCCATTTGTTAACAGAGGCAATTTTATTTCTCCCTACAAAATTGGACAATGTAGAGGAAATGGATACATTCATAGACATATACAAACTACAAAGACTGAATCATAAAGAAATAGAAAATCTGAACAGATCAATAATGAGTAAGGAGATGAATCAGTAATCAAAAAACTTCCAAATAAAGAAAAGCCCAGGATCAGAGGGCATCATGGTGAATTCTACCAAACATTTAAAGAATTAATGTCAGTCCTTCTCAAGGTTTTCCAAAAAATGGAAAAGGAGGGAACACTCCCAAACTTATATTACAATGCCAGCATTACTCTGATACCAAAGCCAGATAAGGACACTACAAGAAAACTACAGATCAATATCCCTGATATATATGATGCAAAAATTCTCAACAAAATACTAGTAAATTGAGTTAAAAAGCACATTAGAGACATACACCATGATGAAGTAACAAAAATGGTTTATTCCAGGGATTTGAGAATGGTTCTATATATACAAATCAATAAATGTGATACATTACTTCAATAGAATGAAAGATAAAAGTCATATAATTATCTCAATAGGTGCAGAAAAAGCATTTGACAAAATTTAATAGCTTCCATCATAAAAACTCTCAACAATGCGTGTATAGAAGGAATGTACCTCCACATAATACGGGCCATACACGCCTACGGCTAACATCATACTCCACGGTGAAGAATCGATTTCACCTTTGATACAATCACTCAGCAGTGATTACATACATGCATACATAATCTGGCACATTGTTACTATTGTTATCTTGAACAAATTATCTGTCAGTTCAATTAGGAGTAAGAAAAATAGATGTATTTTTTGTTTTACCTTTACTTATTCATTCACTGGTAGCCTTCCTTTCTTTATGTAAAACTGTTTCTGACCTACATTATTTCCATCAAGACTTCTTTTTAAAATTTCTTGAAAGTCAGGTCTACTGGCAACAAATTCCCTCAATTTTTTGTTTGTCTGTGAAAATCTTATTTCCCCTTCATTTTTGAAGGATAATTTTGCAGGATACACAATTCTAGATTGGTGGGGTTTTCTCCCCCCTCAACACTCTCTCCACGTTCTTTTTTTCCATAATAAAACTGTGTATCTCTGAGGTTATAGAGATGCTGACTCACTACTACTGAAGTTTCAGCAGGCGTCACAGATGGTGATGAGGGTCACATTCTGAGAAACGCGGCTGGTCTCCTTAAGCTTCATTCATTTGCCAAATCACATCATCAGAGAATCTACATATGGACTAATTACTGTAATTTACCACAGAAGTGGCTTCACAGAATGATAATTCATTTTTCTTTTCTGATTTTTCTTAATGATTATTATGTGAAGTATGCTCCACTTCTTGCTCACATGGCTTCCGAGAAGTCAGATATAATTCTTATCTTTGCTTCTCTATAGGTAATGTGTTTTCCCCTCTGGATTCTTGCAAGATATTTTCTTTATCTGTGATTTTATGCAGTTTGAGTATGATGTACTTAAGTGTGGTTTTTTTTTTTTAAGATTTGTTTATCTATTTTAGAGAGAAAGATATAATTCTTATCTTTGCTTCTCTATAGGTAATGTGTTTTCCCCTCTGGATTTTTGCCAGTTATTTTCTTTATCTGTGATTTTATGCAGTTTGAGTATGATGTACTTAAGTGTGGTTTTTTTTTTTTAAGATTTGTTTATCTATTTTAGAGAGAAGGGGGGTATAGGGAAGAGGGAAAAGGAGAAGGAGAGAATCTCAAGCAGACTCCCTGCTGAGTATGGAGCCTGACGCGGGGCTGGATCCCACAACCCTGAGATCATGACCTGAGCCAAAATTAAGAGTTGGATGCTCAACCAACTGAGCCATCCAGGTGCTCCCAGGTGTGGGTTTCTTGAGCATTTGTCTTTCTTAGTGTTCTCTGAGCTGCTTTGGTGTTCGACATTAATTTGGGGGAAATTCCTTGTGTTCCTTTCTTTCTCCTTCTGGTATTCCTATTATGCATATATTATGCATACTTTTTCTAATTGTCCCACAGATGAATGTTGGGACTCAAATCTTGAGCATTTGTCTTTCTTAGTGTTCTCTGAGCTGCTTTGATCTGTGGTTTGGTGTTCGACATTAATTTGGGGGAAATTCCTTGTGTTCCTTTCTTTCTCCTTCTGGTATTCCTATTATGCATATATTATGCATACTTTTTCTAATTGTCCCACAGATGAATGTTGGGACTCAAATATCTCAGTCTTGGATGCTCTGTTCTGTTTCTTCAGTCTTTTTTTTCTTTGGTTTTTTTGCTCAGAAGTTTCTGTTGACATATTCTCAAGCTCAGAGATTCTCTTTTTAGCCATATCCAGTCTACTAAAAAGCCCATCAAAGGCATCCTTCATTTCTGTTACGGTGTTTTTGATCTCTGGCATTTCTTTTTGACTTTTTCTTAGAATTTCCATCTTGCTGCTTACTGCTTTTGCGTGCTGTCTACTTTGTGTATCAGAACCCTTAGCATGTTAATCATTTTTGTTTTAAATTCCCAGTTTGATACAGTGAGAGAGGGAACACAAGCAGGGGGAGTGGGAGAGGAAGAAGCAGGCTCCTAGTGGAGGAGCCTGATGTGGGGCTCGATCCCAGAACGCTGGGATCACGCCCTGAGCCGAAGGCAGATGCTTAACGACTGCACCACCCAGGCGCCCCCTTGTAACTTTTTCTTGGCAGCTAGACATGATGGACTGGATAAAAGGAACTCTGGTAAATAGTCCTTTAGTGATATGGTCGTGAGGTATGGGGAAGGAAAGTGTTCTATAGTCCTTTGATTAGGTCTGAGCCTTTCTGTGAGCCTGTGACTCCAGACTGTGACCTGCACAAGTGTTTCTGTTTCTCCTCCCCTTTATGTGGAACAGGATGGCCAGAGTTGGCTGGAGCTGGCTATTTCCCTTCTCCCATGTGGAAGGCTAGAATGGATTGGAGGTGGGTATTTTCCTTCCCCCAGGACATTCGGGGTCTGATAATATCCCCTAAGTAGTTTTTCCTCAGGTCAGGCCTTCTTAAGAACAGAAAGCTCTTACATATTACAGAATAGTTTCTCTCCTCTCCCCCTGCCAGAAGGATGAGGAGATTTTTCTCCCATCTTCACTATGAGAACACTGTCCAACTCCTAGACGTAAGACTCACAAAAGTATGGGGGCCTCTGATGACTGGGTCTCCCTGGAGTTTTAACCCTCAGACTCATCCATACTTCAAAGATTCATGTTACAGTTCAGGTTTCTCTACCTTGGCACTGGCTCCCAAGGAGGTTTCTGCTGACGGGGTTCTGCTGTCCTGTGTCTGTCTGTTGGTCTCTCCAATTTTGTGAGTGGTGGTTTACCCTGTGACCTCACTTCTCTGATGAATCTAGGGAGAGTTGCTGCTTTTTCAGTTTTTTTCAGCTTTGTACTTGCTGTTAGGGTGGAGTTATAACTTCCAAACTCCTTACATGCCATTTTGGAAACTGGAAGTCCAATGCTATCTTTTTATTTAAGTATCTTTTCCTATGATGAGAATGTGTTATTTCTATAACAAAATTATTTTAGATATTAAGTTTTAAAGGAGAGTCATACCTTTGATCCAGTGCCTGTGCTTTTGGGTAAAAGGAGACAAGCTTTATGAACAAAGATATCTATGGTGGTTGTCCAGAATAATCTGGGAATGGTGTAAATATCTAATGGTAGGAGAATGCTTGCAGAAATTATGCTGTAACAGAATCATGGCACGTAAATGCAAAATGTAGGTTTAAAAAGAGTTTAAAGCAACATGAAAAGGCATGGCCTAGGCTTGTAAATTCAATCAGTGTTTCAAAAGTTTTATAGATTCTAAATTTTCCCTAATATAAATACTTGTTAATTTATATTTAGAAAAAATGTTATAAAATGTCACATCTTGGAAGGCCTTCCTAGTCTCCTTGCCCTCCCTCAGTGTCCCCCGCAGTGGCTGCCTTATTGTAGCCAGGCCTCCCTGCCTTTGAGGTCTCTGCTGGGCTGAACTCCCCCCAAGAAGTGCACTCTTGTCAACTCCCAGCTGGCCATATGAGTGGGTAGTAGATTTTTCAGTCAGGTCCATCTACTTGGGAGAAAGCGGTTTCTGTGGTTGCTGCAGTTTCTTCTGTTCAGTTCAGCAAATTTCCTCATTTCCTGTCACCATGCTATCAGCCCAGGCTTCTGTCTGATCAATGGCTCTTACATTCTTCAAACAAAAAGCCTAAAACAGTGATCAGCTGGTTTTCAGAATGACTGAAAAGTCATGAGGATTTCTGGCCAAGACAAATAGGCTGATGGAGCTCTCAGTCTTGGAGTGGTTTGGACAGCGGGGCCAGATGTGGGCGTCCAGGTGAAGAGCCAGCAGATAGCAGCACGGTGGCCCTTGGGGAATGGGAGCGTGTCTTGTTGGCGGGCTGGGGGAGGCACAGCTGGTCTGAGAGCCTCTTTCCATGGGCAGGCACGGTCCCCTCCTCCATGTGGCTCCAAGACACTCACTCCATGGCAGCATTCCTGCTTTGATGACACGTTTCCCAGTTGGAAGGAAATCAATCCATGAAAATCTGCCTCTGACTCCTGTTCTCTTCTCAAAGCACAGCAGCCACAGAACAAGCTGGATCTTGGGCAGATCATGGAGCCCGTGAGCTGTCCATGTGAATGCTTTCAAACATAAAAAGGAGTCATACTGGCCTCTGGCTTGTGTCTCAGGCCTTTGAATTAGCAACTCACCCGCCAAGAACGTGTTCCGAATGGCTGGTTTGCGTGGCAGGGGATAGTTCTTTGCAGATTCAAAATCTAGATTACTACCAGAAAATGTAAAGCGTCTGGTGATTTGGGAAGTAAACCCTTTCCAGATTTAATTGAGAACCCATGTGACTCCCCAAGCTACAAAGAGCACATGCTAGCTGTCGAGTGAGAGCGTGGCTAATGTGGCACCATTGCCGTGCGTTAGTATGGGCGTCCCTGGAAACAGACCCTGATGCCAGTCATTGATCTGGAAGGGAGCCAGATGAGGAGTGGAGCAGGGAGGGGAGCTGATAAGGGTTTAGTGAGCTGGGCCCTGCTGTGGACTTTGAGTCTCAGCCTGGAAATCCTCTGAGGAATTTCTGGGTGTCTATCGACTGGACTCCCATCCTTCGCCACTCTGAGTGCAAATCCCTGGTATTTCTGGGCTGCCCTACCTAGAGCTAAGTGAGCTCCCATGACTGGAACAGGCCCCCAGGTAGAGAAGCAGAGAGGAGGGGCCTCTGAGGTGCACAGGGACTGTCCTCTGCTGAGTGGGTAGAGTGCGCATGTGTCTATGACGCCCCTGTCCCCTCAGAAGCAGCGAGAGCCTGGGGGTGCAGCAGGCAACTGCGTTCTAGTTGATTCCCCCACTCAGACTCCATCATTAGTTGTGGGGTCCCAGCTGGGTGTTGGGCAGTGTCCTGAGGGCTGGGGAACGGTAGGTAGCAAAGAGATGAGCGCCCCCCACGCCTCGGAGTTACCATGCACATAGTCAATATGCGAACCGCATGGACTGTGATTGTCGAATCATGAGAGCGACAGGAAAGGAGAGAAGAAAGCAGGGTGGGGCTGGGAACAGGATGGAGCCTCCAGGGTTAGATGGGAGCTGGGGCACCCAGAAGCGGCCATTGGAGCCAACATGTCATGCTTCATCATGGACAGATCTGGCGGCCATTTGGGCAGTGCCCATTGGCCACAAGGATTGCAGTCAGTGCGGTGTCTCCTGGGACACTCAGTGCCACTGGTCTGGTGGCGGGACCACCCATCACAGTGGGGCTTCCTGCTGCAGTTGGGGCTGGGAGCAGACAGGACACCCTGGACCTCACCCACTGAGCGAACCCAACATCTGCCCTGTTTCGATGAATCACGCACCCACCTCGGAGACTCATCCGTCATGTGCCCTCTGCTGGAAGCCTAATCACAGCTGAGAGTTTAAGTGACAGGGTGGGCAGGTAGGCATTTGTAAGATTAATTAGAGAAATTTTCCACCAATGGGAGTTCTTGAGTCTGAGCCTGTGGACTAGTTCCTCGGGTTTCTGTAACAAATGACCTCAAACGCGGTAGCCCTAAAGCAACAGAAATTTACTCTCTTACAGCTCTGGAGCCTGGGAGTCTGACATCAAGTCATTGGCAGGGCCCTGCTGTGCCCAGAGCTCTGGGGGAGAATCGCTCCATGCCCCTCTCCTGGCTTCTGCTGTCGCCGGCAGTCCTTGGCGTCTGTTGGTTTGGGACGGTTCTGTCCAGTCCCTGCCTCCGTCTTCACATCGGCTCCTCTGTGTGGAATCTCCCTTCCCTTTCTTTATGAAAACACCTGTCACTGGGCCTGGGCTTACCTCCATCCATGGACGATCTCATCTCGAGACCCTTAGCTGCAGCTGCAAAGACGCTTTTCCCAAATAAGGTCATGTCACAGGTTATGGGTGGACATATCTTTTGGGGGCCACCTCTCACCCTCTGCAGCTTGAATGGAGGCTGAGAAAGAAAAAGGCTTTAAAAAATTATTTTCTACTTTTCAACCAATTCATAAGGAGCTAGTCTCAGAGTAGCTCAGGGGCAAATGCAGAGGTCCGGAGGGGCCGTCCTGCAGGTACGGGCAGGACTGGGGTCCCAAACTTTCTGCTGCTTACTCACCTCCAGTATCTCGGCCCCCATCTCCCCCATCCCCATGCCCTCTGCCAGAATGTTAAATTGCTTCATTTTCTTGCAGTTGCCAATTGACAGGTAATATAGTGAAGTAAAGAAGTAAGACTTCAAGCCCAGCTACAGTATTTGTGAGATTTATGGCCTCGGGCAGATGGAACCCCGAACACTTCTGCACCTCATTTTGCCCATCTGTGCAATGGAGATAATTTCTGCTTTATCCTCTTTACCTTTGGTCAAGAATGCAACACAATCACATGTTGAAGTGTTCTGGAAATGACCAGGTGACATAAAAGTGTTATCTCATCAGAGACCCAACTGCAAGGAGACTCAGGCTTTTCAGCTATAAAATGGCAAAAAGTCTGTGTATCATTGAATTCTTTGATGATCACGGATAATCTGTGTGAGAAAAGCTGACGCAGTAAAGGTGTTAAGCAGCATCAGTTATAATAATAATACTTCAAGCTCTGTGTTACCCCCCAGGATAATATTTTGGCTCGTAAAACTATTTTAACTATTCCATGCTTAGAAGAAAAAAAGCAGAAAATACAGGTGAAGCAAAAACAAGAAAAAAATACATGAATCAGAGATAATCTGTAATTAATATTTTGTTACAGATCCTGCCAGATTTTCTCCGTCAATATGAATATATAATCACTTTTATAAAAATCAGATCAACAAATATATTTCCAAATCATTATTTTTAATGCTTGCCCAGCATTCTGACTGACTCTTTATTATTAAACATTCAGGTTGATTTTTTTTTGTTTATGGCCATAATATGACTGATAAGAACATGCTTACAGCTAAATCCCTGCAGCTGGAGGTTAATCTGGTCAAAGAACAAGCCAGAAATGGAAATGTCAGGTCAAATGATGTCCATCCATCCATCCATCCATCCATCTATCTATCTATCTATCTATATCTATCTATCTATCTATCTATCTATCTATCTATCCGTCTATCTATCATTGTGGTAAGATATATATAACAGAAAATGTGCCATCTTAATCATTTTTAAATGTGCACTAAATACATCCACACTGTTGTGCAGCCACCACCAACATCCATCCAGAACCTTCTCATCTTGCATGACTGAAACTCTGTCCCCATGAAACACTCACCCATACCCCCCCACTCTACCTTCCGTGCCCATGCGTGGGACTGCTCTAGGTCCTGCCTTCCGTGCCCGTGCGTGGGACTGCTCTAGGTCCTGCCTTCCGTGCCCGTGTGTGGGACTGCTCTAGGTCCTGCTTTCCGTGCCCGTGTGTGGGACTGCTCTAGGTCCTGCTTTCCGTGCCCGTGCGTGGGACTGCTCTAGGTCCCTTGTGTAAATGCAATCATACAGTGCTTGTCCTTTTGTGACTGGCTTGTTTCACCGAGCACAGTGTCCTCAAGGCTCATTCATGCTGTAGTATCTATCAGGGTTTGCTTCCTTTTTAAGGCCGAATAATGTTCCATTGCACGTGTGGGCCACGTGTTGACGATCCACTCATCCTTCAGTGGACACGGGCTCTTCTGCCTTTTGACCGTTGTGAAAACTGCTTCTCCGAATGTGATTGTATACATATCTCTCGAATGGCTGCTTTCAGTTCTTTTGGGCATATGCTCAGAGTGGAAGGGCTATGTCATGTGGTGACTCTGCTTTCACTTCTTTAAGGAACCACCATACGGGTTTCCATGCTGGCCGTGCACCGTTTTCCATTCCTACCAGCAGCGCACAGGCATTCCCATTTCTCTACGTCCTCGCGAACACCTGCTGTTTTCTGATTTTTTTGATCGGAGCCATCCTAAGGGGTATGAGGGAGGATGTGCATATTTTGAAATTAATTGCCAAGGTACTCAGCAGAAAAGCAATGCTTTGCACTCTTACCAACACCGATCAAGCAGCCTTCCCACCATCCTTGTGAGTGGAGAGCGGCATGGCCAACTTCTTATGGGCATTTGCAAGAGGAAGCATGGGCGTGGAGAGTGGGGCCCAGGGGCTGTGCCTACCTGCCCACAAGGAAGACCCACCTGGCCACGACCATACCCCCAGCTGCTTGGCCCCTTCCAGCTTTAGAACCCTGTGTTCACCAGGTTCAAATCGCAGCTCCCTGAATGACAGCTTCTGGTTTTCTCTCCGATGTGCACACTGACACCTTCACAAGAGGCGAGAGAGGCTCCTTTGAGTACTGGGAGGTAAGCCCAGTGCCCCCAGGAAGCAAACCTAGGACCTGTCTGAAATCTGGGGTGGTCTGTGAGGGAGAAACAAGACCAAACGATTTATTGCTTCTGTTCCACTTATGGATGAAGTCATGATTGCAAGGCTCTGATCCCCCAAACCTCTTAAATCTTCACAACTTAAAACCCAGCCGTACACAAAATTGTGTAACAGAACACAGGGTCTTGTCCTGCCCCCAGGACACCCCGCTTCCCCTAATTGAAGAAGTGCTGAGCATTTGGCTGTCACTGGATCATCTCGGTGCTCTTGACGCCGAGGAGATGTCACCTCACAATGGAGCTGTGGTTGCCATTTTGATTTCATTGCTGAGTTCTGAGAACTGTTGTTTATTTCCATATGATGTGGAAATCAGCAGCTAACTGAGTTGAAAAGAGGTTAATTAAATGAAAACCAGACACGTGGTTATGGAGAAAGATGGTGTGATGCTGCCAGTGACTTGTCCCATGGCCCTCAGTGTCAGCCAGCTAGCTCAACCCCTTGCTTTGGTCTTCCGGCCTGATCCTGCTAGATGTTCCCCCCATAACCAGAGGAGCTTCCATGCCAGCCCCCTCAGTTCGAAGCCCTCCAGAGCAGCCCACCCTCGGCAGGCAACACTCCTAGGACACCTTCGTCCCTGGGGTTCCCGCTTGCACCGGGACGGATAGGCCAGCTCAGTCTCCTCTCTGGAGTGGGAGTCTGTTCCACCCCTTCACAATACCGTCGATCCTCTTCACTCGCGGATTCCGTATTTGCAACTTGGCCTATGTACTAAAAGGTAATTGTAACCCCAGACTCAACACTCGTGGTGCTTTCAGGGTCGTTTGTGGACATGTGCAGAAGGGTGACACGTTTGAACGGCTCCGTGGGCTCGTTCTCAGCAGAGGCTGAACGAGGAAAAGTGCTACCTTCCCGTCTTAGCTCCGCTCTTGGGGACAAGGATGCTTTTGGCTCCTGTTTAGTGCCACACTTTCGCATTTTTGTGCCTTTGGTTGGTGTCTTTGCCCGGGCCCAGTGCTGGAGAGCTGTCCATGTTTCTGACCCGGGAAGCCGGGAAGCGCTGAGACAGTGCAAGTACCTGATGAGTGCCACTCTGGCCTGAGCTCAAGCCCTGGCCGGGAGCTCCGTGCAGCAGATCAACACGTATATTAAATTATGTATCTTTAAATAGAAAGACAATAAAATAAGGTCATGTGTTGGTCGGTGGATGAAAATGTCGTGACCAGAGGCTCAAGGAATCTCCCGGGAGCAACAGTTCAGTGCACTCTGACACACTGTTCGCAGCGACTCCGGGGAAGTGACCACTACAAGGACCAAGAATGGACTGTGCGTGTTTTGCCTGCGTTATCAAAATGTGTCCTTGTTTGGTAGAAGACTTAGAGCAAGGTTTTCACTGTGGTTCAGCTGCCACAGCACTCCTAAGACTCGCAGTGCTTCTCACACTCGGGGCGCTCCTAGGACTCGCGGTGCTTCTCGCGCTCGGGGCGCTCCTAGGACTCGCGGTGCTTCTCGTGCTCGGGGCGCTCCTAGTACTCAGTACTTCTCACACTTCAAGTAGTAGTACTACTTCTAGTACTTCTAGTGCTAGCTTTCAGCTCTGCCTTATTCCTACCCAGCAAGGTACATACAGTCTGTGTTAGGTCCCAATCCCTTGACTAAATGAATCTCAAGATTCTTAACTAATTACATCTGAAACCTCTAATTATGAGTAAAATCGTATTCTGAGATTTTGAGTGGAAACAAGATTTTGGGAGAGACTAGTCAACTACCACAATGTTGTATAGGGAGCTGGCTTCCCAGTGGTAGCAAACCCATTGGCTGTCTATTCCACATCCATCCCTCTTCTTCTTGGAGAGTCAGGCCACAGTTTTGCTGGTAATAGCAATGAGCCCAGCCCCAGGCAGGCAACAGGATCAGTCTAGGGCAACTGAGGGAGCCCTCTTCTCCGGTATCCCAGCTTCCCTCTAGGCTGGAGGGGGGGCATGGGACTCAGTCTGGCCAGTGAAGCTTTATGTGCTGGGGAAGTTTCTGAGAAAGTTAGTGCTTTCCTGTAGTAGGAGATGGATGTGGTTAGCACAGTTCCCTGCTTCTGCCCCATCTTCCTGCCTGGAATGCAAATGTGATGACTGGTTCTGCAGCAGCTGCTTGCAACCATGAAGAAGCAAGGATAGGGCAACAGCTCATCTGATCGGGTGGCCTGTGCAAATGACAGAGACAGGGTCTGTGAAGGCATCACTGCACAGCCAAACCTGCCTCTCGTGTTCTTCTTAAGTGAGAAAAACAGGTTTCTGCAGCCGAGACAGTTACTTGTCCACCAAAATCTTCCCCCCTTCCTTCTGGACACATAGCTGGACTATGTTTCCAATCTGCTATTATGGTCAGATGTGGCTGTGGGACTGAGTTTGAGCCAAGGGAATACAAGCAGAGTGATGGGCACCACTTCCAGACTGGCACCCAGACACTCCCATGGTGCCCTTCCAGCCTCTCTGTCCTTTGACTGCTGGGGGTGTGTGGTATGGCCAGGATCAAGGTGGGCGAAGGCAGCTAGCGTCTGAGCTATGGGAGCAGCATGCCCACCCATCAGAGATACCTGCTGCGGACAGTTGGAAGAACAAGAAATCAACTTCCATCATGCCAGAGCCATTATGCACTGTGAGGTCAGTTCTTGTGGTCCATGATATGCTGACAAAAATGAGCTGTGTGTTTCCACCCATTGCCCACAGACGCCCCAGATGCAACGTGGTCTCTTCAGGGAGATCTCTGCTATGGGCCCCTACAGTCTTCTTCCACGGTGGGCAGAATCCCTTCCCTGCTGAAACGAATCCCCCTTGGCTGTCCCTGGCCTGGCCTGTCAAGTAAGCCTGCTGATGGCCACGCTCACTTCCAGGGCTGGCCAAATCTGGACTTTTGCTCCTGGATCGCTGGCTATGATGCTTTCTGCTGGGGCCGTGGAGTGCTGTGGTCACCAGCTAGGCCGTGGCGCTGGCCACCTCGCCTGCCCCGTGCCCCCTAGGCCACAACCTTCAACCACCCTGAGACCTAGCTCCCACATCACAGCTGGAACCCCTCTCTTGATGACTGGGCTGAGGATCCCAGGGACGGCACTTGTCCAGGGCTCGGGACCTTGTAGGCACTCAGCAAACAGGAGGGATTCTTGGTGGTGGTTATATTAAGCCTCGAGGCAGAGCCTCAGGGAGGCCTCAGCATCCTTCTGCTGGGACATGTGACGTCCCTGAGAACTTGGCCTGGGAGCTGTAGACGGACCTTCAGGCAGGGGAGGTAGGGATGGACAGAGACAGCATTGAAAGGAATGCCTCTGGAATGGTGAGGCAGGTCACCAGCTGTGACCGTGGAGTGCGACCACAGGGCCAGCACTTGGGTGTGCTCCTTGTTACGGCCGTCTTCGAGATGGAGGAACCGAGGTTCAGAGTAGGCTAGTCCGAGGCCCAATGTCACACGGCCAGGAAAGGGCAAGATGGACGTGGGGCCCAGGGTTCTTAACCCATCACTGGCTTGCTTCCCCCGTGAGGATGGGATGCTGAGGAATGTCCTGCTCTCGGTGGGGCAGCTGTCTGGAGGCGGGAGGTGCACTGCGACCTGGGGGCGCAGGCCCACGGGCCCAGGGGACACAAAGCAGAGACCTGCTCCGAAGGGGACTGGCCAGGGAAGGCAAGCCATAAGTAGTAAGGCGGTGGGCCCAGCCCTTTATTCCCGCGGTAATCCCTGCAGGTCCAGCCAGAGCCGTTCCCCTCCACGGACCCACTGCACAGAGTGCGAGCTGGCCCAGGCCCCACCCGCAGGCAGTGTATCCCTTTTCTGTTTAAAGAACCAGCTTTCAAATGTTCTTAATAAAACGTTTATATATATCATGGAAGGTACAAATAAATATTTTAATGTAATTGGAAGAATGCAGAGAATTGTAAAAAGTTATGGAAGTCTCACTTCTGATTGGCCCAGACTCAATAAACTCGGGTTTGATGTACTCTAATTTATGGGCATGCAAAGCTGACTCTTTGGCATTGAGCGAGCCTGTTAATGCTGTAATGATGTTTAAATGCTGACAAATGAACTGCTTGGGCCACACCTTCGACACTGAGGAAGGAATCGTTAGGGCTGCAAGGTTTTGCCTCGTTCAAGCTTTCCTTCCTTCCTCTCCGCTGCTGGGGCAGGGAAGGGGCAGAGAGGAGCGTGCATCAGGGGCCACGGGGGTTCCCAAAGGCCAAGGTGTGGGCACCCGGGGAAAGCGTGGTGTTGCTTCCTTTTCGGTCTTGCCCCTAATTATGGACTTTCTCATTAAAATAACAAGGACCATGTCAGCTAGAAATGCCAGCACATGTTTTTACTTTTCTCGGTGATGGAAACCACATGTAGGACCGAGCCCTTCCTTCTTTCCCTCCAAAATGCAAATGGGAGAGCTGGTCCAGGGGTCCACCTCGTTGCTCCGTGTGGAGCAGGGGCTCCGGGGAGCCCCTCTGCCTCCCTACTCCTGGATGCCGCCGACTGGGCTTCTCCAGGCACCCCCTTTGCCGGCCCTGCCAGGGAGGCTGGCCCGTGGGATGCTGGGCTAATTTTAACCTCCTGATGGATCACATAGGGCTCCTGGTCGCCAGGTCCCCCTCTGCTCGCTGGGGCGGTGCGTTTTCCCATGGCAGGCGCAACCCAACCAGACCTGACTGGTTATTTATAAACTCCCCCGAATGCCAAAGTGCCACGAATGATCCACTCCCCCAGTTCACAGGAACATATTTTCGGCATAACTCATCACTTTGAAGATGGGTCCAAACTTTTGTTCACATTTATTGACAGGAAGTTGTTTTTCAAAGCTCCAGTCAGCAGGCGGGCCCCTCGCCAAGCGGCTCCGGCACCTTCTGGAGCTGGCGCGGCTCTGTGGGCCCGCGAGTTGTGCCTGCCCCGCACCCGCCCTCTCCTTTCCTGTAGGATTTGCCTGGAGGTTAAACAGGACTTTTCCCCCCTTTGTAAGGGCTCTTCCTTTTTAAACGTTTTTCCTGTCTTTTTGAAAAGGAAGACCATTTATTGGAGTGTAAGAGGTTCCTCGCCTCTGAAATTCTTCAAGGTTTGTAGGGCTCTCCCCGACTTCCTCTGTCCTGCACTGGCCATGCGCTGAGGGCTCCCTCCTGGATGGATCTTCTCTGGCCAAGTGTTCCCTTCCTCATGCCTCCGGGAGTCTGAGCAGAATCTGGAGGCCCTCGAGGCTGGACTCCTGTGGAGTCCGTCCTGGGCCTGCTGGGCCCCGCTGTGGACAGGCTGTGGTGGGGCTCAGAGCTGAGCCACATACCCTCCCCCGACCTCTCTGCCCTCAGCTGGGCAAGGCGAGTTCTTGGGCAGGTGCCCAGCCCGTGGGGCTGCCCTGAGGAGGTCCGGCCCTGTGGGCTCTTGCACAGCTTCTGCCTCGTGTCCACACTCTCCCTGTAGGACCAACCTGGTGCCGCTCAGTTTCCTGGGCCTCTAGTCCTCGGGAGGACGGGTCCCCGGATGCCCCACGAATGTCCCCAGCGTTGTCCAGTCCCTACAGAAGTGCTCACCTCTCCTTTCCCTAGCCTCCCTGGGACCCTGACCAGAAGCCAGGACGCCCCAACTTCCCGTCCCTAACTGGCCGCCGAATGTTCTTGGGCTTACCTCTCTTCCCTGCCCCCGCCCCTTTTCAGGTGCTCACTTCCCTTCTGGATTGTTCTCAGACCTCAGAGGTTTACTTCTCTGGGCCTCGAACTCCTTGCCTGTAAACTGGGGGTCACGCTAGTGCCCACCTCACGGGGGTGATGGGCATCTCGTGAATCCATACTTAGGACGTGCTTAGGACAGCTCGCAGGGGCTAGGGGAGGTGTTGTTGTTTTCTCAAAGATCTCTCACCTTCCTGCTCTGGCCCGGTCCATGCCTCACACGACCCGGGGGAGGACCCTTCAGAAACACAAAGATTCTGCCATCCTGCCATCTGTACTCCGCGACGGCCCTCCGGCCCCGGTGGGGTTCCGCCCATCCTCCGCACAGGCTGCAGGCCGCAGGGGCGCCTAAAATGCACAGGTGGATGAGATCCCAGGATAGGCTGGGGTCACATGGGAATTAGGGTTTAGGGGTCACGCTCCCCATAGTGTCTCCTTGCCTGAATCTTCTGATCCTGCCTAGTGAGGGGTCAATTTATGTTTTTGGTTTTTAGCTTCAATGATGGCCCAGACACCAAAGTAGACCGACGTCTTTCTGCATTGCTATGCCTCTAAACTTCTGAACCTGGACAGCACTGAAAGCTCACATTTTTGGTGGAACTGGGGTGCAGTGGGGAGGTGGCAATGATGGGAAAAGGTTCATGGGACCATTTGGACTTGAAAGAACTAGCGTATATGGCCACAAGGGCCAGTGCTGCTATGGTGGCCAGTGCCTAACGCGGGGCTCAGGCTGCCACCCAGGGCCCGTGGGGTTCTCCTTCCTGCGGCTCTGTCCGTGAATCCTGTAGCTGCTTGCTGCTGGTGGGGGGTGGCTTGGTTCTGGAGATTGTGGCCTTGGTATAGGGGGCCTGACCGCAGGTGCTGGGTGTGGCCAGAACTGGGAGGGTGTGGCCCCTTCCTGCGGATTTGTTCATTTTGTTTTCAAATATTAGCACGGGGATAGAAGGCCCTGGTGTGTTGGGAGCCGTCGCTGAGCCTCCCGGACTAGGAAGGAAAGCGCTAGCGGCCCTGGATACTCACTGACGTCAGCTGGTCAGCGGCTAACCGCCCACCCGATGTGGGGCAATCTGCCCGTCCGCCTTGGGTTTCAGTCTGTTTATCTGGGAAGGGGCGGTGGGCTGGCTGGTCCCAGGCCCGTCCTGGGCTGGGCTCCATGCCCACTGCGGAGCCTGCCGGTGCCCCACAGACACAGCAACTGACATGCCACCGATGAGGACGAGGCGCTGTGACGGGAACCTGGTGGGTCTGAGGGCCTGCCAGCCTCCTTGGGATGGGCCTCCCTCGGATCTGTGAACCCTGGGTGGCAGACAACACACAGCAGCCCGTGTAGGACGGGGGTGGGCGGTGTGGCGGGCATCCCGGCACTGCTGTCCTCGCTGTCCCCGCTGCCAGCCTCTCGCTGGGGGGAGCTGTGGGCTCAGCACCGTGCAGCTGCCTCCAGAGGACGCCTCCTGCCTCCCCACACTGGGGCCCCCTGCCCCCCTTTCTCTTGGCACGGCAGCACGGCCCTCTCTGGTCCCTTTCATCACTTTGGGGGGTACTCTGTCCACATTCTCAGGTGGAAATATTTAAGCCCCGTCCCAACAGCCACCCCTCTGGATTTCCCTACCCCAGCGCCGTGCCCCCTGCAAATGGGGCCCACATGTACCACGATGCAGGATGGAGACAGGCCCAGCCTGCCAAGAATGTGGTGGGAAGCCTCCCCGGGTGCAGGGATGCCTTGAAGGGAGCTATTCGTGAGCCCACGGGGAAAGCAGCGTCTTCCTCCCGCCTGGAGCCGCTGTAGGAGACCCCCTCGGAGTGGGAGGGTCTGCCATGGCTGCCAGATGCTGTGAAGTGGTGCGGGGATGGGAGGAAGAGGTGATGGGGGTAGGGGGCATGCTGCATGACCCCCGCCATAAGAGGGGCTGTGGAGTGTGGCCCCTCTCATGGGCTTACCTTGGCCCCTGAAAAGTCAAACTTGGTCTCCCCAGCTCCCCTCTCCCAGGCTAAAGGAGACTGAGATGCTCTTCCTGGGTCCCTGGGACACCATGTGGACCTTCCATGGGTCCTCGGCTGGCCAGTGGCTGTGGGCGCTCTGTGTACTTCCAGCACCTGTTCCCCTTGCGTTTGTCTGGAAATTACGTTAGAAACTTGCAACCTTGAAACACACTACATTCAGGTCCAAAAATGATCATAGTAACTCCAGAAAAGGAGTTGAATCGCTATGGGAGAGGCTCGTGAAGGATGACTTTCCCAAGTCTGTGGGGTCTCAATGACCGAGGAGGCATCCGAACCTGTCTCTCAGCCCACAGCCATCCTCTGTTTTTCCTGTTTGTGAAGGCCTTGGAGGCTGGTCTGTGCCTCGTCTATCCCTTTGGTTCCAGGCCTGGGAAGAAGTGGCCAGGGATCTGGGTGTGAAAATTGGCTGAGCCGAGCTTGAATATGACAGGGACAGGGAGGCTGGGGGCTCTCCTCTTGGACCACCAGCTAGTCCCAGTTAGGACCAAGATCAGCCCACAAACATGCCCCTGCACCCAGCCTTGGCCTCCGCTGGAGGGGTATCCCCACCATCCACTCCCTGATGGGTGGACAGATGGGTGAATCAGTGCTTGCGTGATTGTGAAGAATTCAGGGTCACCAAAGAGCCCGGGCTGGCTGGGAGCCCGTGCATCTCCGTACCATCATCCTGGCCCCTTTGAGGGAGCGTGAAATCAAGCCAGGAGGGTGAGGGCAGAATTCCTTAGAAGAAAGACACATACACGTACCACCACTTGCTTATTCGGGCCACTCCCATCCCAGTGACCCTGTGGCTGCCTGCTCATCCCTGACATGTCACACTTGGACCCACCACTCCTACTCCATGCCCCGATGGCCAAAGAAAACCAGCCAGCAACCACCACAGCACCAGTCAAAGGGAATCTCCTGGACTCCCCTCCTGGACCCTCCTGTGGGTCTGTCCCCCAGGTTGTCCATATCTGCTGACCCCTGGGTCTGATAGTCTTGGGGGACTTCTGTTCCTCCCCTGACTCTTGCCCTGCTGCTTTCCTATGGCTCACCTCTGGAGAGGAGCCCATGCTTAGGTCAGCCCCTGCCCTGGCCAGGGAGGTATGGAGGGGCTGGCAGTCAGTTCTTCTCCATGGCTAACCTCCTGTCAATGCATTAAGACTTCCAGTTTTTGATGGGGAAAAGCCAGGAAGTCATGACTCAAATAGTAAAACCTCTGCTATTGGAAGCCAGTATTAGGGCTTCTCCTTGAGGAGCAATTTCAGTCAATGCATCACCCCAGACAGATTGGGTCATACTGAGTTATGGTACAATGAAAATCATTCCTGCCAAGAGAGAGCGAATGCACATGAAAGGTGGGGTGAGTCACACCAGCTCTGTATGTCCCTGGCAGAAGTGAGACACCTCCTCCTGCAACCCGAACAGCCGCTGACACAGGTGCCAGCTGCAGGCAGCTCTGGACCCCAGCACGTTCCCCCAAGACCATGCAGTATCCAATGTCGTCAAGCCCCACCTTCTAGGACCCATCTCCCCATGCCTGGACACCTCTTGCTCTCTTCTGGTTTATTTCCAATTTCTTGACAGTCCACCCTTGACCTAGCATCACTTGGCTGGAAACTGCACAATTTCCATGTGAGGACAACATTTTAAAGGCTGTTTGATTTAACTTTCAATGTTGCTTGAGCTCCTGAAGGTGGTGTCTGGGATGGTGTGACAGCAGGAGAACAGAATCTGGCTCTTAGTCTGACTTACAAGAATATATGGACACTTTCTTCTTTCTGCTAAAAATAGCTGAGTCCTGGCACTGCTGACCACAAAACACCAACTGGGGCAGGTCACTTGCTTAACCCCTGAGCCTCATTTGCTTCCTTTATAAGAGGGGACATGGTGGGAGCAAACTTCCATAAGATAAGGTGCATGGAAATGCTCTTCAAACTGTAAAAATACTGACTGATTTAAAAATCACTGTTATGACCTAGGTATGGTATACACAGCACCCCATCAGGGACTAACCTCTCTCGTGTTCTAGAGATACCAAAAAGGGCAAAATTCTAGCATGGTGAAAGATCTGAGAGACTGCGACCTTATTAGCTGCTCTATTTCCTCTCACAATTATTTTTGGCATCTCAGAGTTCACTGACATAAGTAGATTATTTCGCCTGTGCCCCCACCTCTCTTTCAAGAATTACAGTGATAGAAAAGCCTCAATGGCAAGACTGTGGGTCAGTGGCCTAGGAATGGGACAAGAAATTTTCCTTACAATGTGGGAGGCTCTATTCCCTGCATCACAAGTATTTTCCATGAGTAAACTAGGGATGGGTTCATGTGGGTGTTAGAATTTGCTTATGATGTTTAAAACAGTCTAGTGTTAATACATATTTTGTATTTCTGGTAATATTGATGAATCTGAAACATAAACAATATCTTGATGCAAAATGCCTAGGAATGTTGGCTAAAATATGACAAATATATTTACGCCACTCATGAAAAGTAAGAGCACTATCTTATCAGGGCCTAAACCAAAGAGGGATTGGAAATGAGAAGTATGTGGCTGTGCTGGGGGCAGGGCATCGGGTGGCAAAGATGGGAGTTCAGGTTGCTTTGTATGTCTTTGAAACTAGTGAATTCTTGGATTTTAACGGTTGTGCAGAAATAGGAGGTGAATCTTTGGGCTCATAAGAGACTGGAGGTTAGAACTGAGATTCCTACACAAGTTTTCCTGCTCCTTTGAAAAAGTGGACCAAGAAAGAGTCCAGCCATGGGCCCAGGGAGATGACAGAAAGCTTTACAGCCTTGCCTGGTTCTGCAGAGAAAAAATGGTTGCTTTGGATTTGTAACCAGTGTCTGTCCTCAAGTGTATGTGGTACTTAAACCTATACTATCTGTGTGACACAGAGCCCCTGGTCTGACAGATGGAGAAGGAATTAACCCCAAGCAGGTAATAATTCTGGAACATCTGGCAGGACAAAACATATATGCCATTGTTGTGGATGGACACAAAGAGTTGACGCCAGTGAAGATGAGTTTGAATCCCAAAGTGCCAACCTGAGGAGAAAAATAAACCCTAAGCAAGTTTGTAGATACAACAAACAATAGGAACAGATCCCTAGGAACTTCAGGAAACAATGATCAAATAGGGATTATAAAATAACTGGGTTTAAAGATGCAATGGAAAAATAAAAATTAAAAAAACTAAGGGAAATTTTATTTATTTTAAAAAGTTTTAAAGATTTTTTATTTATTTAAAAGAGAGAGGAGCAGACTCCCCACCAAGCATGGAGCCCAACGTAGGGCTGAATTCCAAGACCCTGAGATCATAACCTGAGCCAAAGGCAAATGTTCAACTGACTAAGCCACCCAGGTGCCCCCAGAAGGGAACTTTTAGGAATTAAAAAAATAGAGATGGGAATTCAACAAAACCCTGAATAATTAGGTTAAAGAGCAGAGTAGATAAAACTAAGTAGAGAATTAGCAAAGTGGAGTATCACTGTGAGCACACGGAAGTAAAGAAATGGAAAATTTGGAGACAAGGTTAACAGATATGGAGAACAGGCTAAGAAGGTCCAATAAAAGCACAACAGGGGTTCCAGGTGGGGCGAATAGAGAGAAGGGGAGTGAGTCAATATTCAGAGAGAATTTTCCAAAATTGAAGACAGCCCTGAATTCTTTGATTCAGGGAAAACAATAGGTCTAAGAAGGATAAATAAAAGGAAATTTACACCTGGATATGTAACAATAAGCTATGTAAGAATGCCTAAGACAGTGGAACACCTTAAAAGCATGCAGAAATAACAGATTATCTATGAAGGAATGCCAATTAATTTGGCTGCCACATGTCAGTAGTAACCAGAAGACTGTGAAATTGTGTCTTCAAAGTGCTGAGAGAAAATAGAAACCTCTTCCTAACTAAACTGTCATACAAGAATTACAGAGAAATGATGAAAAACAAAGAGAATTTATCACTAACAGATTCTCTAAAAGAACTTCTAGGGATGTCCTTTAGCAAGCAGGTAATTGAACCCAGAAGGAGGGAGTGAACTGTAAGCAGAATGGTCAGCAAATAACCTAATAAACATACGGATAAATCTAAATAAAGATTGACAACAAACACAACAATAATATCAATAGCTTATTTTAAATATATAAAAATATCTAGGACCTGAAATATTGGATTAAGTAATATGTAAAATGTGAGAATAATCCAAGAATTCTAAAATCTTTGAATGATCGATCATATGAACAAATGGATTGACTGGAGACTTTATCAAGTACACATGTTAAAATTTTAATTATGACCATTAGGAGAATGGAGTAGAATTTGTAACTTTCCAAACAGTAGAGGGAAAAAAAAAAAAAGAAACTCTCTAGTCCTATATGACAAAAGTCAGCAAACTTTTTCTATCAAGGGCCTGATAGTAAATATTTTTGACTTTGTGTGCCATATGGTCTCTGTTGCAATGACTCAACTCTGCCATTGCAGCATGAAAGCAGACTTTGGAAAGATTTAAGCAAATGGGTGCGGCTGCCTTCCAATACAGCTTTATTTACAAAAACAGGCACTGCACTGGATTTGGGTTGAAGGCTATAGTTTACAAACCCTGCTCTAGAAGATAGGAAAGGAGGTAAAAATCTAAGAAGGTAGAAAGCACAACCACGGCAGAAACAATTCAAATAGGGTAGCAACCGCAGAAATGTAAATGGACTGAATTTTCTGGGTAAAGACAAAGGCTGATAGATTAGATACATTTAAAAATATACAACTTTAGGCTTTAAATATGACAAATACACCATAAGGAAAACAGAAATGTGCAAAGTAGGAGTAGGGAAACATACCAGTTCACCGGGTAGACGTACTTAGCTCATGCCATCCCTTTTCGTGATCTCTGCTCTTATGTCCCTTTATCGCAGTGCTCCTACCTGACCACCTGATGTACAGTTTCTAATGCAAAATGATGAAAACAACTTTCTCCAGTGCCTGTACTGGCAATCCTTACTGGTGTTATTCCACTCAAATTTTTATATACACTGATCAAAATCTAACAGAATTTATATATGTATCTAAGTTTCTATATATTTAACTGTAACTATGCTTCTTTATATCTTGATGTCTACCTGTCTGTCTATCTATCCTCTTCTATCCTATCCACCCATTTATCTCCCTGTTGTTGGATCCCAACACTTAGTATAGTGCCTAGCATATGTTTGGCAAATATTTGTTGAATGCATAAAAGCATAAATACCAATTCCCTTCTCTTATTTTCTGTTATCTAAAACAATTAAAGTATACCTTAAACTAATATAATGTTATATGTCAATTACATCTCAATTAAAAAAAAAGTTCTTGGTGCCAATATGGTTGTACAAAGTGGCATTACTCAGTCCAAGTGTAGCTAGCTATCCACGTGACTCCGGATACACTTACATGAAAATTTTTCGCGCATCATCCAAATGAACAGCATACAAGATATTATTATGAACAGTGCTGTGAATTTACTCACTAAGACACCAGTGTGCAAATGAAATGTTTATTGTTTCTGTGACTGTTCCCTTACTCTGCATGGATTTGTAGGGAAAGGCAATACAGCACTCTGTAATAGTTACAACAATCTCTCAGCTTCTACTTGGATGACTGAGACAGACTCTCCATCTTAAGAATGTCACCATCCCTGCCCTGCTTTCCTCTGAGATGGCACTGAAGATTGGGGACAGGTATATGGCAAGTCTTTGTGGATCCCTATCTCAACATAATAAAAGTCATATATGAAGAACCCACAGTGAACATTATACTCAATGGCAAAAGACTGGAAACTTTTTCTCTAAGATCAGGAACGAGGCAAGGATGTCCACTCTCACCACTTGTCTTCAACGTATTACTGGAAGACTTAGCCAGGGCAATTGGGCAAGAAAAGAAATAAGTCATCCAAATTGGAAAGGAAGAAGTAAAATTAACTCTTTTCACAAATGATAGGATCGTACATGTAGAAAACTTTAAAGATTCCACACAAAAAACTGTTAAGACTAGTAAATGAATTCAGCAAAGTAGCAGGATGCAAAATCAACCCGCAATAGTCAGTCACACTTCTTCTGTACACTAACAATGAACTATCTGAAAAGGAAATCATGAAAATCATCTTATTAGAATAGCATCAGAAAGAATGAAATTCTTATGAATTAACTGAACCTAGGAGATTAAAGACTCACAGTGAAAACTACAAAACATTGCAGAACAGAATTAAAGAAGATGTAAATAAATGAGAACACATCCCATGTTCATGGATTGGAAGAGGTAATGTTAAGATATCATTACTATCCAAAGCAACCTACGGACTTAATGCAATCCCTACTAAAATCCCAATGACATTTTTTTTTACAGATATAGAAAAACCCATTCTAAAATTCATATGGAATCTCAAGGGGCCCCAAATAGCCAAAAAAAAAAAATCTTGAAAAAGAACAAAGCTAAAAGACTCAGGCTTGTGATTTCAAAACTTGCTACAAAGCTACTGTAATCAAAACAGTGTGGTACTGGTATCAGGACAGAATATAGACAAATGAAATAAAATAGAGAGCCTAGAAATAAACCTTCATATATATGGTCAAATGATTTTGGACAAGAGTGCTTTTCAACAAATGGTGCTGGGAGAAATGAATATCCACATGCAAAAGAATAAAGCTGGACCCTTACCTCACACCATATACAAAAATTAACTTAAAGGTCTAGATGTAAACTATAAAACTCATAGAAGAAAACATAGGGCAAAATTTTCAGGACACTGGATTTGGCAATAATTTCTTGGATATGACACAAAGGCACAGGCAACAAGAGATAAAAATAGACAAATTAGACTTCATGAACAAAATTTAATTTTCTACATAAAAAGGTATATCAACAGAGTAAAAAGGCAACCTACAAGATGGGAGAAAATATTTGCAAATCATAAATCTGATATACATATGGATATAGATAAAGAGTTAGTATTCGGAAAATATAGGGAACTCCTAAAACTCAACAACAAAAAACAAATAGCCTAATTAAAAAATGTCCAAGTACTTGAACAGATATTTCTCTAAAGAAGATGTACTAATGGCCAGTAAGCACATGAAAAGTTGCTCAACGTCACTCATCATTAGGGGAGTGCACATCAAAATGACAATGACATACCATCTCACACCCACTAGGATGTCCACTACCATAAAAGTAGAAAATGAGTGTTGACAAGGATGTGGAGAAATTGGGACATTTGTGCACTATTAGTGGGAATGCAAACTGGTGCAGCTCCTATGGAGAAGAGTCTGGTATTTCCTCAAAAAATTATACATAGAATTACCATAGGATCCAGCAATCCCACTTCCAGGGGTATACCCAAAAGAACTGAAATCAGGGTTTTGAAGAGATATTTGTACACCCATGTTCATAATACCATTATTTACAATAGTTAATATGTGGAAGCAACTCAAGTGTCCATTGATAGATGAATAAGCAAAATGTGATCTATCCACACAATGGAATGTTATTCAGTCTTAAAAAGGAAGGAAATTCTGACATTTGCTACAACATAGATGAATCTTGAGGACATTATACTGAATGAGTATATTTTTGTTAATAGCTTCTATCGATAGAGTGTTGACTCTATTTTAAGCACAGTGATAAGCACTGTATATGCATTATCTGATTTAATTACTCTCTGAATCTTACCAGGTAGATGTTAAGTAATTAGCATGAGGGTGAATGCAGGGAGTCTCTGAATCAAGGGACTAGTAAAAGGGCATCAAAATATCCTCAAGGAAAACATAGAAAACATATGAAAAGAATGAATTCAGATGGAAAACAGGAAATAATGTGTAAACAGAAAAACTGAAATTGATTAATCAGTCTGAAAGCTGGTTCTCTGAAAAGATGAAAACAATAAGTAAACCACTGAGAATCCTAATTATTTAGAAAATAAAGAAAAAATACACATCACTGGGATTTATCAAAGGGACATAAAAGATACAGTGGAAATTTCAAAATATAAACAAATGTTATAATAGCCTCACGCTACCACATTTGGAAAAAAAGAATCTCAAAACAAGAACTTCGTTAAAATAACAAATTGCTAACACTGGTTCTGTAAAAAGGAGACAGCTTGTAAGATTTGGGTCTGAAGGAATACATTGTTGTTTCGCTCCAGGGCCCAGAACCAACTGAAAAATAGGACGCAAAAGACAAGCGGGTGTAGAGTACAACAGTATCAACACTGATACCCCATCCAGGACAGCTAGCTTCACAGCCCAAAGGGCTTCCTGATGCCTCCCACACATGCCATCCCCCAAGTCTGTCCTCAGCGGCCCAGCTGAGGGTGCCATCACCAGCATCGTGACCTCACCTTCATCTGGAGGTGCAAACACCCAGTGCTGGAAGCCTGGTAACAGACTAGCAAGAGTCCACAGGTAGATGTCCACTTTACCACCCCCAATCTGGATTGCCCCTCCATGGGGAAAGGGAATGATGGCAGTAGCCAGGAGTCCTCCACTTGGGAATGCAGCCCAGGGAAAGGAGGCTGTCCTCCTCCAGGCAACTGGACAGATAATGAAGAAGAAAGAAGGTAAAAAGAAAAAGAAAGACAAAATCTACTCCCAAAACGTGCCCGGTGAAAGTGGTCTTACTGAAATTTATTTCAAGCTTTCAAATAACACAGAGCTCTTTTGTTAAATAGTCTTTGGGAACAGAGTAAAAAAATTTAAATTAAAATAAGTGGAAATGTTTCCAATTTCTTTTAGAACCAAACGTAATTCCTTCTCCGGATTTCTCTTATGCAACAACAACAACAACAACAACAACAACAACAACAACAACAACAACAACAACAACAACAACAACAACAACAACAACAACAACAACAACAACAACAACACTGTCACCAAGTAGAGATAATTCCAGGAATGCAATATAAGAAATCCATGAATTTAAATCATGTAAATCGGTAAAAGGACAAAAACCATATGATCATCTCAATAGATGCCAAAAAGGCTTTTGATAAAATTTAATATGAGTTCTTCATTTTATGTGTACACACACACACACACACACACACACACACACACACATACACTCACACACTCCAAGGGTGAGGTTACCTGCATCTTATTTCCTGTTTAGACTACTCTTGCAATATGAGGTTCTGGTCTGTTTGTATCTGAGCAGGGGAAAAACATACTGGGGAGAGCTGGCCATGAGACAGGGGTGGAGTGAAGCAGTACAGCCAGAACATGAACCTCCCAAGTCAAGAGCCATTCTACCAAACTCACCCAGAGGGAAGCCTGCTGGAAAGAGGAGGTGAGAGAGGTAATGTTGCCAGATAAAATACAGGACACCTAGTTAAATTTGAAGTTTAGGTAAACAACAAATATTTTTTTCACTATAAATATGTCCCAAATATCCCATGGGACATACTTACACTAAAAAATTATTATTTTTCTGAAATCCAAATTTAACTAGGCATCCTGGAGTTTTATTCGCTAGATCTAGCAACCCTACTAAGAGACCAAGTTGGGGTTGTACTCCCATGTCAGAGAATCACTGAGCACAGCAGGCCAGAGAATGCCCAAGAACTTGAAATACCCAGTGAGGTAGGAAAAAACCACCATTTGTTCTCCTGCCCCACAGGATATCAAGGACTAATATACGAGGCCACAGCATAAAAAGCAGATTTCAATCAGATCCCCAGGTAGGGAAGCAGCACCTGTACCTTGTTGTTCCTTCCCCAACACTCCTGAAAACGTAGAGGTCAAGTTTTGGCAATTGAAGAGAAGACAGACACACTGCCCAGTAAACACTCCAAGGAGAAAGAGGAAGTGGGCTGAAGAGTAAAAGGGCAAGCGAGGACCCCTCCTCATGTCAAAGCCCACAGATCACAGCACAGGGACAGGTTGGGGGGGGGGGAAGAGCGTTAAATAGGATTAGAGATTAGATAGATTTTAATAACCAAAACTGAAAGAAAGTTATAGAATCTGCCCAGGATGTTGTTGAGATATATGCTGCCATTGAGCTTGCGAGTGGAAAAAGATAAAATCTTACCATTTAACTCAAAAGCCAATGTCTTTTTTTTTTATGTTTTTTTTTAAATGATTTTTTATTATATTATGTTAGTCACCATACAGTACATCCCCGGTTTCCGATGTAAGGCTCGATGATTCATTAGTTGTGTATAACACCCAGTGCACCATGCAATACGTGCCCTCCTTACTACCCATCACCGGTCTATCCCATTCCCCCACCCCCCTCCCCTCTGAAGTCCTCAGTTTGTGTCTCATAGTCCATAGTCTCTCATGTTTCATTCCCCCTTCTGATTCCCCCCCCCTTTCTTTATCCCTTTCTTCCCCTACCGATCATCCTAGTTCTTATGTTCCATAGATGAGAGAAATCATATGATAGTTGTCTTTCTCTGCTTGACTTATTTCACTTAGCATTATCTCCTCCAGTGCCGTCCATGTTGTAGCAAATGTTGAGAACTCGTTCTTTCTGATAGCTGAGTAATATTCCATTGTATATATGGACCACAACTTCTTAATCCAGTCATCTGTTGAAGGGCATCTCGGCTCCTTCCACGATTTAGCTATTGTGGACATTGCTGCTATGAACATTGGGGTGCATATGGCCCTTCTCTTCACTACGTCTGTATCTTTGGGGTAAATACCCAGTAGTGCAATGGCTGGATCATAGGGTAGCTCAATTTTTAACTTTTTAAGGGACCTCCACACTGTTTTCCAGAGTGGCTGTACCAACTTGCATTCCCACCAACAATGTAGGAGGGATCCCCTTTCTCCACATCCTCTCCAACAATTGTTGTTTCTTGCCTTGTCTATTTTTGCCATTCTAACTGGCGTAAGGTGGTATCTCAGTGTGGTTTTGATTTGAGTTTCCTTGATGGCTAATGATTTTGAACATTTTTTCATGTGTCTGTTAGCCATTTGTATGTCTTCATTGGAAAAGTGTCTGTTCATATCTTCTGCCCATTTTTTGATTTGTTTATTTGTTTCTCGTGTATTGAGTTTGAGAAGTTCTTTGTAGATCTTGGATACCAGTCCTTTATCTGTAGTGTCATTTGCAAATATATTCTCCCATTCCGTGGGCTGCCCCTTAGTTTTTCTGACTGTTTCCTTGGCTGTGCAGAAACTTTTAATCTTGATGAAGTCCCATAAATTCATTTTATCTTTTGTTTCTCTTGCCTTTGGGGATGTGTCATGAAAAAGGTTGCTTTGGCCGATGTCGTAGAGGTTGCTGCCTATGCTCTCCTCTAGAATTTTGATGGATTCCTGTCTCACATCGAGGTCTTTCATCCATTTGGAGTTTATTTTTGTGTATGGTGTGAGAGAGTGGTCAAGTTTCATTCTTTTGCATGTAGCTGTCCAATTTTCCCAGCACCATTTATTGAAGAGACTGTCTTTTTCCCACCGGATGTTTTTTCCTGCTTTATCAAATATTAGTTGCCCAAAGAGCCGAGGGTCCATTTCTGGGCTCTCTATTCTGTTCCATTGGTCTATGTGTCTGTTTTTGTGCCAGTACCATGCTGTCTTTGTGATCACAGCTTTGTAGTACAGCTCGAAATCCGGCATTGTGATGCCCCCAGCTTTGTTTTTCCTTTTCAACAGTTCCTTGGAGATTCGGGGCCTTTTCTGTTTCCATACAAATTTAAGGACTATTTGTTCCAGTTCTTTGAAAAATGTCCTCGGTATTTTGATCGGGATAGCATTGAAAGTGTAGATTGCTCTGGGTAGCATGGACATTTTAACTATGTTAATTCTTCCAATCCATGAGCATGGAATATTTTTCCATCTTTTTATGTCTTCCTCAATGTCTTTCAAGAGTGATTTATAGTTTCTAGAATATAGGTCCTTTACGTCTCTGGTTAAGTTAATTCCAAGGTAACGTATGGTTTTTGGTGCTATTGTAAATGGGATGGATTCCCTAATTTCTCTTTCTTCGGTCTCGTTATTCGTGTATAGAAATGCAACTGATTTCTGAGCATTGATTTTGTATCCCGCCACGTTACTGAATTGCTCTATAACTTCTAATAGTTTGGGAGTGGCTTCTTTTGGGTTTTCCATATAGAGTATCATGTCATCTGCAAAGAGAGACATTTTGACTTCTTCTTTGCCAATTTGAATACCTTTGATCCCTTTTTGTCGTCTGATTGCTGTTGCAAGGACTTCTAGTACTATGTTGAATAATAGTGGCGAGAGTGGGCATCCTTGTCGAGTTCCTGATCTTAAGGGAAAGGCTTCCAGCTTTTCCCCATTGAGAATAATATTTGCAGTAGGCTTTTCATAGATGGCTTTTATGAGATTGAGAAATGTACCTTCTATTCCTACACTCTGAAGGGTTTTAATCAGGAAAGGATGCTGTATTTTGTCAAATGCTTTTTCGGCATCGATTGAGAGGATCATATGGTTCCTGAGTCTTTTCTTGTTGATATGATGTATCACGCTGATTGATTTGCGAATATTGAACCACGCTTGCATCCCAGGTATGAATCCCACTTGATCGTGATGGATAATCCTTTTAATGTACTGTTGGATTCTATTAGCAAGTATCTTGTTGAGGATTTTGGCGTCCATATTCATTAGGGAAATCGGTCTGTAATTCTCCTTTTTGAGGGGGTCTTTGCCTGGTTTGGGGATCAAGGTAATATTGGCCTCATAGAATGAGTTTGGTAGCTTTCCTTCTGTTTCTATTTTTTGAAATAGCTTTAGGAGAATAGGTATTATTTCTTCTTTGAATGTTTGGTAGAATTCCCCAGGAAAACCGTCCGGGCCTGGAGTTTTGTTATTTGGAAGGTTGTTTATCACTGACTCAATTTCTTCATAATTAATTGGCCTGTTTAAGGAATCAATTTCTTCCGGTTTCAATCTTGGTAGTTTATAGGTTTCCAGGAAGGATTCCATCTCTTCCAGATTGCTTAGTTTATTGGCATATAGCTGTTGATAAAAATTTCTAATAATCCTTCCAATTTCAATGGTGTTCGTCGTGACCTCTCCTTTTTCATTCATAATTTTAATAATCTGGGTCCTTTCTCTTTTCTTTTGGATAAGTCTTGCCAGTGGTCTGTCAATTTTATTGATTCTCTCAAAGAACCAGCTTCTAGTCCTGTTGATCTGCTCTACTGTACTTCTGGTTTCTGCTTGATTGATTTCAGCTCTAATTTTGGTCAACTGCTTCCTCGTGCGTGGATTAGGCCTGTCCCTCTGTTGCTGTTCCAGCTTCTTGAGGTGAGAATATAAAAACTGCATTTTAGATTTTTCTATTCTTTTGAGTGAGGCTTGGATGGCTATGTATTTCCCCCTTAGGACTGCCTTTGCAGTATCCCATAGGTTTTGGACTGTTGTATTTTCATTCTCATTGGTCTCCATAAATTGTTTAATTTGATTTTTGATTTCCTGGTTTATCGAGTCATTCCTGAGCAGGATGGTTCTTAGTCTCCAAGTGTTTGAGTTTCTTCCAAATTTTTCCTTGTGGTTGAGTTCCAATTTCAGAGCGTTGTGGTCTGAGAATATGCAGGGGATAATTTCAATCTTTTGGTATCGGTTGAGACCTGTTTTGTGTCCCAGAACATGGTCTATTCTTGAGAATGTTCCATGGGCATTAGAATAGAATGAGTATTCTTTGGTTCTGGGGTGTAGTGTTCTATATATATCTATGAGGTCCAACTCGTCGAGTATGGCATTCAAAGCCTTTGATTCTTTGCTTAGTTTTTGCCAGGGTGTTCTGTCTATTTCTGAGAGTGGAGTGTTGAGGTCCCCTACTATTAATGTATTTTTATTTATATGTCTCTTTATTCTGGTTAAGAGTTGGCTTGTGTATCTTGCTGCTCCCCTGTTGGGGGCATATATATTTATAATTGTCATATCCACTTGTTGAATACTTCCCTTAAGAATAATATAGTGCCCTTCTGCATCTCTAACTATAGTCTGTAGTTTAAAATCCAATTTATCTGATATGAGAATTGCTACCCCAGCTTTCTTTTGAGGTCCATTTGCGTGAAAGATGGTACTCCATCCCCTTACTCTCAGTCTGAATGCATCTTTGGGTTCGAAATGAGTCTCTTGTAGACAGCAAATGGATGGGTCATTTCTTTTTATCCAATCTGCAACCCTGTGGCGTTTTATGGGATGGTTCAAACCATTTACATTAAGACTGATTACTGAGAGATATGATTTTAATGTTGCCATGTTGCCAGTAAAGTCTTTGTTTGTATTGGCTGTGACTTTCTGTTCTGTATCACTCTTGGGGCCTTTTTACTTTTATAGAACCCCCCGTAATATCTCCTGTAGGGCTGGTTTCGTGGTTACAAAATTGGTTAGTGACTGGCGATTCTGAAATGTCTTTATTTCTCCATCAATTCTGAATGACAGCCTTGCTGGATAAAGGATCCTTGGCTGCATGTTTTTCTCTGAAAGAGCTTTAAATATGCTCCCCCAACCCTTTCTCTCATTCCAGGTCTGTGTAGACAGGTCTGACGTAATTCTGATGCTTTTGCCTTGGTACGTGAGAAATTTCTTTGCCCTGGCCGCTTTCAATACTGTATCCTTGCATCTAATATTTGCGAATTGCACTATGACGTGACGTGGCGTAGGTTTGTCGTGGTTGAGCTTGGGAGGGGTCCTCTCTGCCTCTTGGACACGAATGTTTGTTTCCCTTGCTAGATTAGGGAAGTTTTCAGCTACAATTTGTTCAAATATCTCTTCTAGACCTCTGTTTTTCTCCACCCCCTCGGGGATGCCGATGATTCTAACATTGGATCGTTTCATTGAGTCAGTAATCTCCCGTAACCTACATTCGTGGGCGTGGATTTTTTTAAGACCATCTTCTATTTTCATTTTTTCCTCTATTAACCCATCCTCCAATTCACTAACCCGTTCCTCTGCTTCTGCGACCCTGGCCGTCAGAGCCTCTAGTTTTGCCTGCATTTGGCTCATAGAATTTTTAATTTCTGTCAGATTCGCTCTCATTTCTGTCCTTAGGGATTCTATATTCTCAGTAACCTTTTCGTTAATAGTTTTTTCAATTCTACTCATCATTTTGACCATCGTTACTCTGAATTCCATTTCTGATAATTTGGTTACATCCATATCCATTATTTCTGTGGCAGAGGCCACAGAATCACTGTCTTTTCTTTGCTGGGGGGGGCTTCTCCTTCTTGTCATTCTGATGAAGAGAGGTTGCGGGGTTTCCAGAGCCCAAATTATTGACTGGGTCCCAGGCCGTGCCCCTTGTTTTATAGGGATCTTAGGGATGTGGGCTTCTTCTTTAAAGATTTTATTTATTTATTTATGTGGCAGCCAACCAGCGAGAGAGGGAACAGAAGCAGGGGAGTGGGAGAGGAAGAAGCAGGCTCCCAGCGGAGGAGCCCGATGAGGGACTCCTTTCCGGAACGCCGGGATCACGCCCTAAGCCGAAGGCAGGCGCTCAATGACTGCGCCACCCAGGCGCCCGGGTTGTGGGCTTCTTGATTTTTCAGCCTGCCTTCTGTGTTCTGGGGGAGGGGCCTGCCGCGCCAATACTCAGGCAACCCTGTTTGGGTAGAGTCTCCGTGTCCCCTGCGAGGGAGGATGGGGATGGGCACTCTCTGAGCCGGTATTTCCAGGCTTTTGTTCTCTGGCGGCTTTCCCTGGCGGTTTGCTGTGCCTCTTCTGAGAGTCAGAGCAGCAGCGGCCAAATTTCAGCCTCTGTCACGGAACAGAAGGATTGCGGCCCATTCTCTACTAATGTTCTGGCCACTTTAACTCTGTTTCTGTTGGTGCTGCTCAACCCTGCAGCGTCCCGGGATGTGCGCCCCACACCCGGCGTCCCAGCCCTCA
>NW_024423343.1:2892684-2895787 GCF_017311325.1 Ursus maritimus | reverse complement strand
CCCGAACACAGCGGCTCCCTCCCCCTTCTGTTTATCTTCCGATATCTGTGCACAGTTTCATGGCTCCCCGCTTCGTACCTCAATACTCAGCGCTGGAGATGTTCATTTGTAGAGATCCAGATGCGTCTTCCTGCGTCTCAGGCTGGTTCCGTGGTTGTTTAGGCTGGTCTGGTACCTATCCAGCTCGACTCGGAGGACTGGCTGAAAACGGTGTCTCCTACTCCTCCGCCATCTTAACTCCTCCCTCAAAAGCCAATGTCTTGATTAATGAGGAAGTACTAATGCTAAACACATCATAGTAAAAAAATAAAGGAAAGCTACCTTCACTGTTACTATTAAATATCGTTCTGGAATTGCTAGCCAATGCAGTTAGAAAAGAAAAGAAAAGAAAACAAGAGACAGTATATTGGGAAGGAGATAACAATTATTATTGGCAAATGATACAATTTTCTAACTGACAATTTATAAAAATGAAAGTTCAGGAAGCTGCCAAAATAGATAGGTAAATATCGACAAGTTCTTTCTCTTACACTGAGGTGTATGGATCACCAGAAGGCAACCAGATGTATTTTCAAGAGTCAAAGATTCCTCTACAAGTGTCAGAGGGATGAAATGCTTTGAAATATATTTGTGTGCATTCTTCTCTTGCATGTCTGGTCCTCTCATCTCCTCCTTAGTCAGGTGCATCCTCTGCCCTGAAGAGGAAGGGAGAGAGTTTGGGATTATTATAGACATTCATCTCCTATTTGAAAAGTAGGAATTTTGTATTGGCAGCAAGCAAGCAAGACTTTGTCAAGACAGAAAAGGGACTTCCTGAGTTGTTCTCCTGACTTAGCACTCAAGAGGCAATCTATCCAGTTTCTATATAAATGAGATCCTACCCCATCTAGAGAAAGGACGAGAACTCCCCCTTCCTGTCAGGAGGAGGATCGCAGGTAGGAAAATGAGAGCGAAAGAGTGGAAATGGATGGGCAACAGGTGGACTGCAACTCCATCATGAGAAGGAGTGTGTCTGAGCAGCAAGGGGGGATGCCAAGGTGGAGGAGCTCCTGCTTGTCTTCCTGCTTGGAACCCTCAATGAAGATGCCCTTGCATGCTGACCATCGTAGGTGGCCATGTCTTTTGTAAGCCAAGCAACATGACTGCAGGGAGCCTTCCTCAGCTTGGCTGTGCCAGCATCCTTACATGCCTTCTGCAGGATAACAGAAGAGCATTGGATTCAGAGCCAGCAAGCTGCCATTGGGGGAGGGCTGGGGGCTGCATTGTCTGCAGCAAAGCTTCCAAAGGAAGCCAGGGCAGACTATGAGGGGTGGGTGCAGAGGGTCTCTAGTATGCAGCTGGAGTGGGTTGCAGGTAGCACGGGTTGACAGAAGAAACCACCAGAAACAGGACCCTGCACAAGAAGCAGACCAACACTCACTCCACCACAGCATTCAGAAACACGCACCAGCAATGCCTCATAGGGAACAGTTCAGAGAGCAGAGGGGCCACTCTGTAGCAGAGGCCAGCTGCTAGTTTATATCCCTTTATTCCTAGTTTGTTGAGTGTTTTTTTTTTTTTTATCACAAAAGAGTGTTGATTTTTGTGAAAAAATTTTCCCCTGCATCAATTAAAATGATGCTGTGGGCTTTCCCCTCAGTTTGTTAATATGGGGTATTACATGACCAATTTTTATGTGTTGAACCATCCTTGCATTCCAGGAGTAAATCCCTCTTGGTTGTGGTGTAGAATTCTTTTCATATGTTGCTGGTACTTTGTTGAAGATTTTTGCATCGATGTTCATATGGGATATTGGTCTGTAGTCTTCCTGTAGTGGTTTTGTCTGGATTTTTGTCAAGGTAGTACTGAGTTCCTTCATCATTTCCTTTTAAATCCATTGAGCTATTATTCACTGTTTGGCATATGCTACATTTTCTGTGAAAGCTTCATGAGTTTGAAAAAGTTATATGTATTCAATGTTTAAAAGGTACAAATCTTAATATATCTACTAAAGTAGCCTTCTTATTTATATCATTTAGATCTTCAATATCCTTATTGAAGATTTGCTTTTGACTTGTAAGATGCTTAGTAATGTCCTCCACTACAAGCACGTTTTCTCAGTTTCTCCTTGTGTTACGAAGAGTTTATAGTTAAATATTTTATTACTATATTATTTGGCTCAGAAATATTTATACTCTACCTTTATTTTGCATTCTAACTTCCATAGATTATAGTCAGATATGATGTTTGGTATCTAGTGATGTCTTTTGCTATCTAGTTATATTTTTATGAAAAGTACTTATGATTTTTCTATGTATTTAGAAATTACACCCGTACACCCTATTTCATAATCTCATTTAAAAATAATTTGTTTTGTTTTTATAGAAGTAATGCATGTTTATTGTAGGAATTAGAAAATAAAATTAAATGAAAAAAAAAGAAAATATAATTCACCCATAGTCTCTCAAACCACTATTAACTTTGTTATTTCTCTCTTGAAGTTCTTTGTGTCTGTATAATACATATTTTTATGTGTGCTAAGAATTATATTATTTAGCTCTTAAATTAGTTCTCTGTGAAAACAACCCCCAATCAACATTTAGATTTTGGATCATTAAATCTTTCTCTGGAACATGATTTTTAATGCAGCATAATATTCTACCTTTTACGTGGACTATCCTTTTTTGGTCATCTCAATTTTGGTTTTATGCTTTTTTAAAAATTAGTGAGTTTTGTTTTAAACACATGCTTTCCCTTACTGCTTATTCTTTGAGCATTACTCTTCTCTGTGAGCCATGGCACAGGGATGGCCACAGAGACGGTCAGGAACTGTTTGTCTCCCTCACTCCCACTTCCTCGCACTAACTTGGAGTTGAGAGCTTTTCTGATCTTATTTTTTTTTGAAGATTTTATTTATTTATTTGACAGCGAGAGACAGCGAGAGAGGGAACACAAGAAAGGGGAGTGTGAGAGGGAGAAGCAGGCTTCCCCCCGAGCGGGGAGCCTGTTGCGGGGCTCGATCCCAGGACCCAGGGATCATGACCTGAGCCAAAGGCAGACGCTTAACGGCTGAGCCACCCAGGTGCCCCAAGAGAGCTTTTCTGATCTTAAAGCCACAGAGGCC
>NW_024423343.1:2885865-2892678 GCF_017311325.1 Ursus maritimus | reverse complement strand
TTCCTGCTCCAGAGGCTCCCACCAGATCCCTGAACCCTCCCATCTGTCATTGGCTCCCCTACACAGTTTGAACACTAGTCTGCCAGAAGTCAACAGACCTGAGAAGACAAAAAAGGGAAGAACCAGAAAACACAAAAAAGAGGCATAACACAAACTGTAGAAAATTATTGGTCAAGTTGATTATAAAAAATGTAAATAACCTAAAATTCTCCTTTAAATGTATATTGAGTTAAATGACAAAATTCAACCATATATGTATAGTTATATAGATACGTAGACACACCTAGTCATGATATTTTATCTTTTTTAAGCTTTGCTGCCTCTGGCTTGCTGATATTTTTAGTAGGGTTCTTCTATTATGTTCCTCAACACAGATCCTGCAAACTCTGATTTTCATTTCTCATATCGTCCCCCTGTGAATTTTAATGTCAAAGTTATACTGACGTCCTACAATAAGAAATAGATGAACTTGACTGATAGAAAAAATGCTATTTTTCAGAGAATAATAAAGAAGAAATATTTCATAACTGAAATTATTTACATAAGTTGTTTATAGTTGTTATACTCTATGCATAATTGTGTTCCTTTTTATATTCCTATTATTACTGTTTTTTTCTCTCTTACCTAGCTAGAGATTTGTGTTAATTTCACAATTCTGCTTTTACTTGTCCTTTCTCTTGTTTCTATCTTCTCTTCACTTTCGTGAAGAGACCTTTATGTTGCATATGGCTTATGGTCTTCTCTTTACTGTATTTGAATTTATATTTTTAAAAAATCTGCCTTTGGTTGGACAATTAGCTCATTGATTTTCAATCTGTTGTTTCTATAAATTTCCAAGAGAGAACCACATCAGCTGTATCCCAGCTAATGGCATTTTCATTATTGGTTAATTCTAAATGTAGAAGCTCCCAGTCTGATTTATGATTGGAAATGAGTTTTTTTTTTTTGAATCCCAGTGTAGTTACCATACGGTGTTACATTAGTTTCAGGTGTACGATGTGGGGCTCAGCGGTTCTGTACATGACTCAGTGCTCATCAGGATGAGTGTTCTCTCAATCTCCCTCACCAACTTCATGACATGAGTTTTTAAAGAATTTTCTATACGTATGGGCTGCAAAGAACATATCTTTCTCACTTAGTTTCACAGTGTTCCAATAATATGGGCCGCATAGTAATAGTCCTTGAAGTTTGCTGAAGCGTGCTCAGGGGCCTACAATGTGGTCTTTAAAATTATTTTTTCTTTGTAAAAGTTGAATGTACACTTACTTTAGAACAAGTGTATTCGCTAATTGCTGTAGGATGACTTCTATATATGTCCATAAATTCAGCTCCTTAATTATATTCTTTTTTTTTGAAGATTTTATTTATTTATTTGACAGAGATAGAGACAGCCAGGGAGAGAGGGAACACAAGCAGGGGGAGTGGGAGAGGAAGAAGCAGGCTCCCAGCGGAGGAGCCTGATGTGGGGCTCGATCCCAGAACGCCAGGATCACGCCCTGAGCCGAAGGCAGACGCTTAACCGCTGTGCCACCCAGGCGCCCCAACTCCTTAATTATATTCTGATCTATGTTTTGATCGATTTTTTTTCCTGCTTGGCCTATTTATTGAGATGGTTATATTACTCCCACAGTAAGTGTGGACTTGTCAAAACTTGTTTCATATTTTGAAGCCATTTGTGTCAGGTTTATATAAACGTACAGTTATTACTTCCTGGTGACTCAGACGTTTTATCATTCTGTGGCGATCATCTCCATCCATGATAGAAATTTCGGGGCTTCTTTCGTCTAGTTGAGAGGTGGAGATGGCAGAGTGAGAAGAGTGTCTGTGGACAGAGACACACAGTGGATTAGAAATATTGGAGTAGAAGGACAGAACTTTTAGTTTCAGTCGAGGAGAAGTGAAGCCTACGCCATGGCGTGAGCTCCTTGCTGCCGCAGGTGCGGAGGAGACGAGGGATGAACTACCCGCATCGTGGAGGGCTGACTCCAGCGGTTCCAGGGGCGAAGATAGAGCTGGTGAGCTCCGAGCAGGCAGCGAAGGCTACGGCGGCTGGGTCGTGAGCAGTTGTGGACGGCGGAACCAAGACGTGTTGAAAGCCATGGGCCTGGGAAGGCGGCAGGCAGGGGCACGGGACGCAGCTGCTGGGAAGCTGCACGGGACTCCTGCAGGGAGGCGGGTGGGACCTGAGACCAGGTCCTGGTGAGTGGGGCACATTGACTCGAGGCTTTGCTGGCCGTGAGGGGCTGACTGGTGACAAAGGGGGGCTGAGAACCACCGCTTGACGATGTGGACGTCAACAGAGACCATCCCAAAGAGGACAGAGGCTGTTCGCTCAGACTTGCCACTGCGAGGGAGGCAGCCACCGTCCCCTGCACTTGGCAGAGACTCGTGGGCAGGCAGGGGAGTGGGGGCGGCGGGAGGGCCCCAGGCCAGCGGGGATGCGAGGTGTTGGTGTGGGGAAGCTGGAGGCAGGCTCACTCCAGGTGGGGGTCCCGAGGGACAGGGGAGCATTTTTGACTTTCGCTGGCCGGTACTGGTTTGGAAGTGGGAGCAAATATGAGGGATGCGGCCAGTCACTGCCCCGTCCTGGCCATTTTGGGCTGGTTGCTGTGGAGGTGAGGTTTGGCTTCCTGAGCTGGTCACTGCAGGGCTGGGGTCAGAGCTCTGTCCTCACCCATGATCTGGCTTCTGTTCACTTGTGTGTTCAGCCTCTCCATAAACCTTCTCTTTTTTTTTTTTTTTTTGACGTGTAAAATATGGCTCATTGCAAGATTTTTTTTGCCATTTTGATCTTTCTGTAATTTAGATACAGAGTGATCTGTAGGAAGGAGTGATGACTGACAACTCCTTTGTTTCGTCTGCCCTCCAATCCTGGGAGATGAAGTAGGGCAAGGTTCTCATCCCCACTGAGATGCAGGGAGGCAAGCGAAGTGCCCGATTTGGCGGAGGCAGGTCCGGAGGAGCTTACGACAGGGCTGTCTCTCTGTCACACTCTGGGCTTTCTCTTGTGCTCTTCCCTGGGAACCCAGAGAACAAAGTCTTGCTTCAACGCCAACAGACCTGTAAGGGACAGCGGATTCAGGATGGCAAGCGTATGCAGAAGGACACCTTCCTTCAGAGAGCTTTGCTCGTGCGGTCTGCACCACATAGCTGCCGTTGTGCCGCGCTGTTCCCGAATGCGCCACAGTCCGCACCGTAGACATCGAGAGGCAAAGCTTTCTAGAGATCCCTGGAATACTCTTAATGTAGAAAAAGGGTGCGCTCAGGGTTATTTCACAAAGTGGTCGTGAGAGAGAAGTAGATTCCTATATCCAAGACCTTCACTGTTACTGATGGATTCGTAGATGCTTTGTAGAACATCCCATAATAATTACCTCAAGAGCTCACTCATTCCTGACCCTTCATCCGAATGTCCTGAGAGCTGGCACCTCTATATTACTATGACACTTCACAACAGTGTACCTTCCTCATTTTCTAAACACGACGGTGATGATAACAACACAAGACAGCATGCCCGGGCAAAATGTTAGAAGGTCAGTATGTTGTTTAAGTGCTTGATCAATGTTTGTAAAATTCCAAAACGGATCCATTGCTACCACAATGTTTCACTGAGCTTCCCATTCAAATACACTGGCATCGTATAAATCAAGGGTTGGCAAACCGTGACCTGCAGGCCAAATCCAGCCCTCTGCCACTTTTTATAAATAAAGTTTTATTAGCACCCAGCCAGGCCCATTTGCTTACACATTGCCACTGGCTCCTATCATGCTGGAAAGGCAGAGGTGAGTAGTTGTAGCAGAGACCATGTGGTCTTCAAAGCCCAAATAATTTATTAACTGGCTCTTGACAGAAAAAGGTTCTCACCTCTGCTCTATGCTCAGTACGAAAAGATAGTGAGCTCGGAGCCATGCAGCTGGGGATGAAGAGCTCTAAATAATGTGGTGACCAAGGATGGCAAGAATGAAAATCCTCTCTATTATAGCAAAACAAAACCCAAACAAAGAACTCTGGTTTGCTCCCGAATTCCTATGCTATTGTTTATCATTGAGCTGTGTTTTTCCACCAACAGATGATGATGATTAAAAAAAATAGAGTTTTTGAGGAGACGATTTTCCATAAACACTCTGCCTTCATAGAACAGAGTCGTCTTGAGCAAGAGAAGACATATTGGAGGCATTTTTAAATCTGCATTTTGTGATCTAATTCCCATGTGGATTGAAAACCATGTTCACATGATCTCTGGAGATGAGAACTAGATCTGGAGTGTGAGGACCCAGTGGCGGAACCAACCCCCGCGACCGTGGATGAGTGTCCCATGCGTCCTCTGTTTCCTGTCTGTAAAATACACCCATCTGGGAAGTGGAGCTCGGGCCTCCCTTCCAGCTCTAAAACCCCGACTCTCTGATTCCAATCTAATGGAGAGGTTGGCTCCATTCTGACTCTATCCCATGAGAATGCGACAGTGTGACATTAAAATAATAAGGAATCTCTAAATACAGAACTCCCCTGTTGAATATATGTTGCACCCAAGTTCTGAAAAACCAGTTATTTGGCTTCACTGAGTGAATAGCTGTAGTCACCATCTGGGCTGAGCTGCTGAAGCTTTTCTGGACCCAGACCTCCTGGGACCAGGAAGGAGGAGGGGGTTCCGATCACAGAGGTACCACGGAAGGTCCACTTGGACCCCACGAACAGCACTGCACGTGGGCCACGGCTCTCAGACCTGTGACACACAATATATCAGAATCTGTTTTGTATTTAGGAAAAAAGCTCTCAGTGAATACATGGCTTTTTAATAACACACTCATTGCAGATGATTTCAATTGTATAGTTTTTAAATGTCTGCAACTCATAACACCTTCCCAGCCTCCGGCACGGTTCTGCTCCGAATGGTGTGTCTATTATTGTCACCTCACGAGTGTGTGACCTTGTGCTAATTTCACAGTCCATGGACCCCCGACATCTGGGACACAGGGGCGGAGATGAGGTGACTCAGTGCACGCCCAGCACAACACAGAGACTCTGTTCCCTTAGGTGTAAGCAGAACGCAGCTCACACAGCGCCTTGCAGATGACGCCCTGCGTGAGACAAAGCGGCCTAGAGCCCTGTGCGGGGGCGCATGGAGAGGGTTCAGTAAGGTAAGGATTTCCAGTGTTTAGGCCATGTCTGGATCTTAGATCAGCTCTCTCTCCTGTGGCGGTGGGAAAGCTGTCTGAAAACCATCAGAGAGTAGCGACGATCCACTTGCATCTAGATACTTGTGGGATCTATCCTGTGCGCTCAGAGAGCTGTGGAAACGCGGGATGTTACAGCTGGGAGGATTGTAGAAGTCAGTATCTGGAGTAGGGGGCTGAAATTCGGATGACTGATGGCCATACAAGGAGTCAATGGCAAGCTGGTCTTTCCTTTTTTTCTTGTTTTGTATCGAGAGTCATGGAAAGAGCAAAATGTCCTAATCTATGTCCCTCAGAACACTCATGGAAAGGTGAGATAATTGGCAACGTAAGCACAGCCCAGATTCCATGGTCCATCCGGAGGCCCTTAACAGGTGCAGACAGGAGCCTTGGGAGGAGCGGCCGAGCGAGGGGCTCTCCCACACCCAAACCTGCAAACTGTGGCAAAAGTCCTTCCGGTGAGGTGGGGGAGCCTGGATTGTTCGCTGAAGCGATGCCAGTCACCCTCGGTGGCCGATGACCAGGCAAGGAAACGGTAACTTAACACCTTTAAATAGACTTATCAGTGGAACTCCTGTGGGTGCAGAGGCAGTGGGGACTATATTCGAAGGTGACCATGGTTATGGTCATGGAGTTACTCTTTCCTGGGAAATTGCAGGTCCGGCTCCTGGCCAGGTCTAGGAAGTGATAGGAGATTCTGGGAGGCAGCTTTGTTTGGTACTCTCTGGAACTGGCATAAGTGGAAAAGAGAATTTCCTAAACTGTTCCATTGACCAAATTGTCCCCTGGGATCCATCAATGGGTGGCTCCCCCCGCCCCCTGCCCATGACTCACACACAAAGCATCCTGGTGGTTACGTAAGTCAAAAAACACCGTACTCTGTTTCCCTCCTGGAGCTTTACTGTGTTTATTAAAACACACTAAAGGCTCTGAGAAGTCCTGCAGGGAAAAGAACAGTGTTTCATTTTGGGTTTAACAAGCTTTCTCAAACTTTTAAAAATAATACCATTATGAGCATCTGCTTTTCTCAAGATTTCAGTTTGGGAAAGACTGTTGGAATGCAATCCATACTTCTGTATCCTAAAACTAATTTTTTCCCCCGAGAATCTCATCTCTCCCTCTTGCTAGGTGGCATTAGGTCCCATCAGGTGACAGGCTGGAGGTACTTGGCATTTAATAACTTTTAAATTTGTTCAGTATTTTACCTTAAATAATGTAATCCTTATATTTTCACTCTCCTGATTTATTTGTTGAAAAAATACAAAATGCCTTTGCTATTTCACAGGGAAGCACACAATATTGATTTTGTTGTCTAATGGTATACTCATGGGTTAATTTATCAGAAACTAGCACCCAGATCACAACAGTTCTGGGTCACTTGGAATCTGTGGTTGGGAAGGTTCTCGAGAGAGGGGCTCTGAGTCCCACTGCGAGCATGTGGAGGCCCTTTCTTAGGCAGACACTTCAGGCCTCCCTCAAATGCCATGAGCTCAGAATGGAACTGATTCTTGTCGGGGCTCCTTCCGTGGTGAAGTCTGCGAATGCCGAGCAGCGGCTGCAGGGGCAGAAAGGGCTCATTGGACAGGACCCAGTGCTTGAAGGGGACTCTACAGTCACGGAGACGTTGATGTGGCACAGG
>NW_024423343.1:2862634-2885855 GCF_017311325.1 Ursus maritimus | reverse complement strand
AGCTCAGTCCCCACTGCCCCCCCAACCCCACTGTCCCAATGTCACGGCAGGAGCCGGCACGCGCCTGGTTGAATTAACGTACAAGATTCCAGCACCTCGCCGTGGTCATGAATGTAACCTTTAAAGCCAGACAGACCTGGTGTCAACGAGAATGGCCCACAGTGAGATCTGGGTGAGGTTATGAAACCCCTCACGTCTCTGTCCCTGCCGCTCCCGTGCAGTGACATGGTGACAAGAACTCCCGCCTCGCAGTTACTGGGAGAACCAAGTGACCACATGCCCGGAGCTGTGCCGATCGGGCCGCGGGGGAGCACAGCGTATGTGGCGTCTGCGGCGTCTGCTCACGCGGGTGCCTCGAGGAGGTGGCCCCCAGAGCACCAGTGCCCCTCCCCCGCCCCCGCCAGGCTCATTCGCTCCGGCTGCTCATAATCTATCAGATCCGGGTCCCAGATCCCAGAGGGAACGCTGGCTGTCTCAGCGTGGGGCAGTGCCTCCTCTTGCCGGGGCGAAGGCTCCACTGGATCTGGCCAGGCTGCCACCGAACATCACTCAGGGACAGGTGTGAGGGAGACGCAGCAGAGCTGCGGGCACACCGGCTGTTGGAAGGAAGGCAGAGAAGCTGGCTGGAGCCAGGGGACTCGCGCTGTCCTCCCGGGTCGGTCGCTGCCGGGCTGTGCGGCCAGGCTGAGGCCCTGAGCTCCCGAGGATGAACCCAAGGCCCGATCTCACTTTCAGCCAATTTCTAATTATTTTGAAATTGCCCCTTCGGCGTCACCGTGTCCGTAGGATGGGATGGCTGCTGTTTTCCTTTCGGCCATAACGTCCTTCGTCAACACAGCAGTTGTGCCAAGTCGCGGCTCTCCCGTGTGTGGCCAAGACCGAGGCTGAGAGTGGAGAGCACGGAGCCCCCGCCCATGAGCCGCAGGGCCAGGGGGTCCCCCGGCTGACGAGGCGCTCCGGTCCGCGCTGGACCGCAGCCTGCAGTAGGGGTCCCAGCCCTAGAGCAGGGGACAGCCAGGCCTCTCCTGACACTTGCACGTCGGTGCCTTTCTGGAGAAATCGGTAGTTCGGGGGCAGGAGCCAGAGCCGCGAGCTGACCACCCGCAGCCTCGGGAGGAGTCGGCCGAGCTGGTCCTCAGGGAGTGCTGCCCCGAGAGCTGGCTGGGCCCGTCCGGACACCGGCAGGGACGGCGCAAGGGGAGCAGCACGCCTGTGCTGGGGGAGGGCCCAGGGCACGGCCGGCCGGTGGGGGAGCGCGGTCTAGCTCCGAGGGACGTGCCGTCCGTCAGGGACCGTCCCCAGACCAGAGGCTTCCTGCTTCATGTGGCCGAAAGCCTTCAATGGGATCTCATGTGGAAGTCCTTTTAAACCTTGAAGCGAGGAGCGTGAGTCTGGAACCCATCTTCTTAGGCCAAGCCCTCACTCCCCTGACCAGGTGTGCGTGTGTGTGTGTGTGCCTGGTGTGTGTGTGTGTGTGGTGTGTCTGTGGCGTGTAGTGTGTGGTGTGTGCGGTGCGTGTGGTGCGTGATGTGTGGTGTGTCTGTGGCGTGTAGTGTGTGGTGTGTGCGGTGCGTGTGGTGCGTGATGTGTGGCGTGTCTGTGGCGTGTAGTGTGTGGTGTGTGCGGTGCGTGTGGTGCGTGATGTGTGGTGTGTCTGTGGTGTGTAGTGTGTGGTGTGTGCGGTGCGTGTGGTGCGTGATGTGTGGTGTGTCTGTGGTGTGTAGTGTGTGGTGTGTGCGGTGCGTGGGGGGTTGGGGCTCCTGTGAGGACGGATGTGACCCGGGGCCGCGAGCTCCACCGCGCCCTGCGGCCGCGCTCAGACATCGGAAGGCCCAATCCCTCGGCCTCCAAGATCCCGTGTTCGCCTCCAGGCCTCTGGGTGTCCCTTCCTACCTGGGGACACGGAGCAGAGGAACTCAGCCTGTCCCGTGTGGCTGCTTCCCGCCGTGTCCCCTCAGATCCGTGTGCCTCGAGTGGCCGCCTCCCGGCCGGCGGTAACCCTTAGTGGAACGCGAAAGCACGCGCCATCACGCTCCTCCGGGGGCGACCAAGGATGAAGATCCTGCTGCACGGTTTTACTCCGACGGCTCTGGAATCGAGGTCTTCAACTCTGCCGCCGTCACCCAGCCGTGAGAAGTCGGGTGCCGCAGACACTTGGGACTCTGGCGAAGGCCACCGTGGTCACCTCCTCCCTGCTGTCCTCTCCTGGGTGAACGAGGCCACCGCGGTCCCGGCGGTGCCCCAGGCTCACACCCAGGGTGAGCCTCACTCCTTCTCCTTCCTGGTCCCCTCTGTCCAGTTAGCCACCCTGCGCCCCACCGCCGCTGTCACACCTCAGTCTCAGACACCAGCAGCTCATGCCCGAATCTTCCTGGTGCGGCTTGCGGAGGGCCCTCCAGAGTGGACACGCATCTGGTCGTGTCTGGGGCCTCTCACACCCCATGGATGGCTGTGACCTTTCCAACGCAGAGGGGCCCCAGAGACTCTGCTTTCTGGGGGCGCACAGACGACCCTGAGGTCAGGCAAGTTTGCATCATAGAGTTCTGCATCCAGAAGGGGCCCCAGAAATGAGTGGGTGAGACCCGAGGGGAGAAAAGGCCTGCCCAAGGCCGCCTCTGCACGGTGGGCGGTAGCCCTGGACCTGTCCGCCGTGACTGTGTGAAAGTGCTGGAAGCGTTGCTGTCTCCCGTGGCACGTGGACGGGGCTTAGCGCCGACGGCTAAGACAGCCGTCAGACAGGGCAGACATTTCAGACGTGCGCCTGGTTTTGCACTGACCCCCTTTGGGAGAAGCGCTTTGGGCCCAAGGTGTCCAGTCTGGACGGCTGACAGGTGCAGGTGCGAGGGAGGGCCTTGTGCTGGGGGGACAGGGTGGCGAGGCCCTGCGGGGCTGTGATCCCGGGTGACCTGCCTCTCCCGCGGGGCCGGCGAGGACAACCCCGCCTCTCGCGGCTCTGCTCGTTCTTGGACCTGTGTCCCTTCATGCCCGGCCGTGGAAGGGGCCCGGGAGCTGCCGTTTGCGGAGCCCCCGATGCTGGACACAGCACAGCGGCCTCCTGGGGCACGGTGTCTTTTTGCAAGTGGGGTGACTGGGCGAATGGTATGTTTCCTAAACACTGTTTGCAAACGTGATGTGTGCCTGCTAGAAATTATTCCTTTTCCTCTTGCCTGCTCTCCGCCGCCGAAATGCCGACCTGGAAAGCATCAACGTTGCTCTCACATGAAGCATTTTTTCAGGCCTGACACGGAGCGCTCTGATGTAGAAATTGAAATTTCACACTCTGAAGGGCCCAAATGGCTCCAGAGGTCAGCAGGCGGCTTTCGCGTCCGCCCACTGGTGAGTCATGGGGAGAGATGCCGCCCCAAATTAGCATCAGCAGACACTCGTGCGTCAGAGGTTCTGTGTGCTAAAGGGGTTTGCTTGACATCTGTGCCCCCCCCACCCCAGCACACACTCAACAAGTTTAAGCCGAGGGGCACGTCCCACTCATCTGGTGAATACATCAGCTGAATGCAATCTGCTTTCACAAACAGATGTGTGTGTGTGTTGCAGGCGGGGGCGGGGGGCACTGAACACTGGTTAGAAGTTGCCGGAAGGTTCTTTATGAGGTTCTTGTTTTGTGGGATGGGGAGTGGAATGGCCAGAGAGTTTACTTTAATTGAAACACACCTAATTTGAGTGTTCGAGCTGGGTATCTAAAAAGATTTTTTCAAGTCTTCGTCCACGAAGAAGGGTTTCTGTTTTTCATCTGCTTACTTGGGCTTCTCGATCTGTTTTCCTGAAAAGACCAGCAAGAAGTAGAGAGGGACCGGCGTCCGATGCCGACTGGCCTGAATGCTGGGACCGGGCTGTGGGCTCACAGGGCCCCCATGTGATCCAAACTCCGGCCGCACATGTGGAGCCAAGCTGCCGCGTACCGGTGGCATTGCTCTTCTGAGCCTCAATCGCTTGCTTATTCCTGCGTGTTCGTCCTTATTTTGTTGGGGGCCCCCGGGTATAGACGTTGGCCGTGGGCAGTGCGCACAGCAGTGGGCACGTGGGTGACAGAGAGGCAGCCGCAGGCGGACGTCTGCTCCCCACGGAGGCCGCGAACTGCATTCCGGACCTTGCTTTATCCCTCACATTCTTCATGTGTTAGCAACTTTCCCCTCCTTCATCCAAACCTCAGATGTCTCAGAGGAATGTTTACTTTATTATAGGTCCCAAAGGAGATTGCTATTTCCTTTTTAAATGTTCCCTGCCTTGCATTGTTCCCCTGTAAAGCGTCTCCCTCTGGGAGCTCCCAGCTGAGGGGCCCGAGGTGGTTCTTCTCGGTACGGACAGAACCAGAGGAGGGGTGACTCCAATTTGAGAAGGTCTGAACCTGTTTGCATCTTCAGGAAGCTGAGCACCGGGAGCTCGAAGCGAGCCGTTTTCCATGGCAAGAAGGACAAACTGCTGAAGCCAATCCAAAGGATAGGTGACGTCAACCCGTCTCAGGTCGCCAGACCAAACTGCCACCTGGTCAGAGAGATGGCGGAAAGTTGTCTTAGAGGACCAGGGTGCCTCTGAGGGGTGTGCGGTAGGACACCCTAGATCTCTCTCCCAGTCCCCGCTCCAGTGGGGTCTGCGAGACTTACGGGGGTCTTTACTCTCCCTAGCTTTGCTGTCCGGGTCTGAATTAGGGGCCGGACTTGATAACTTTCCAGGTCCCTCCAGCTTTAAGGTTACAATTCCGTGGTCTTTGGGAGTTTGCATTCCCAAACATCTCCAAACAAGGGAGCAAACCAAAGCCTCACGGGGCCCCGGAGGAGGCCAACTCAGGGAGGCAGTGTGGTGGCGGACTGGGGTTCCTCCTCCTGGTGTTCGTGCTCTTGTGTGACCCCCACTTCTTGAGTGTGAGGCCCACCTGTGGCTTGCGCCTAACCGCCGGAGTGGGGGGTAGCGGAGTCGCGGGAGACGCTACCTTGCTGGCCTCGGAGAGGCGAGCTGCCCGCTGTGCGCCAGAGCGTGGAGGGGGCCACGTGGCAAAGAGCTGCGGTCAGCCTTGGCACAGAGTAGCCCCTGGCCCCTCAGCCCTGAACACAAGGAGAGGAGTCCTGCCAACTAAGGTGCTAGTATGTTGTCACTCAGCTAAACAACACCGATAAAATGGACAGCTTGGTCTCCTCCATGGTGGCCCTTGACAAGTGACAGCTGGCTGGCCCATGTCTGTACCATGGTTGTCCCCGCACCCCAAGTTTCACTGTCAGGTTGGCTCATACTATGCAGATCTAAGAGGACTTCATGTAAGCTCCTGCCAGGTTGTTGATAGAGGGTGGAAATGGAGGAGATTGGCAATCCCGATGCTAACAGGGCACTTAGTCGGGCGCCTGGCGATCGCATCAGCCAGGAGTGAGGACCGAGGTGGATTGCTGGCAAAGTGAACCCCAGAAGCAGGAAGAGTGCAGCAGGGGGTCCTGGGGGCGGTGGGGGACTGGAGAGCTCTCTCCAATCAGCTGCACGTTCGCAGCAGCCCAGGGTGCCAGCAGCTCGAGGGTCAGGAGCGGGGAAGGCAGGAGCGTGCCAGGGTAAAGACGAAGGGACTCGGGCAAGACGACGGAGCTGCCTGGAGTCGGAGGGGACCCTTGGTGGGCATACGTGGGGACTGGCCAACACGATGGCTTTTACCCCAAGCTGGAGGGCCCAGGGCCATCCGTGCATCCCCGTCGAGAGCGGGAAGGGGCGTCTGGAGATAGAGGGGGACCCGAGCCCTGCCGGCGAGAACTGGTGTCCAGCGAGGGAAGAGAGTCAGATCAACGCATGCTTCGCCACGGCTGGAGTCTAACTGAGGGGCAGGAGCTGCTGCGTCACAGGCCGGGTGCTTTTACCTTTATATGTAAATCATTCAAATGCACCCGGTTTCCGAATTCTGCCTTGTCCTTGCAACCTCTGACCACCAGCGTCCTGGACACGTCTGTCGCCATGACTCATGGACGTGCATCTTCCGTACTTTGAGGCTGGCCTGACCTGGCATTCTAGGAAAGGCAAAGCCTTTGGGGTGATCGTTTGTTTTCCCATGAAGCTTCCAAATGCTGAATGTTGGTGGATATAAAGGAAACGGAAAGCAACTAAAATGATCGTTTTGGGTGCACTTTGGGATGCTCCAAGTCTTTTTCACGTATAACCTGGTGAGGCAGCGAGACTGGCATTTATCCTGGGAGACAAGAAACCAGACTCCGAGGTGGGAAGAGGCAAAACCCCGGCCAAGCTGAACCCCAGTTCCTTAGGGCTGGGCTGTGGCCCCACGCAGCGCTTTAGCGGGGGAGCCGTAGGGCACGGATGAAAATAGCCATCCGCTCGGCGTTCTGCATGGAAGGGGCGCAGAGATGTCACGCCCGACTTTTGAAGGCTTCAGAAATCTGCTCCCTCCCTGTGCCCTCTCCTTTGTCCTGACGACTGTCATTTGGACATGTAACAGCCGTGTTTGGATGTAAGTGGACGTGACTCAGGCCAGCGCGTGATTGATAGGCTAAATTATCTGCAGCTGGCCCTCCCCGCATCGGTGCCTTTGAAGGTTTGCTGCCTGCAGAGCGTGGGCCTCCTGCGGGAGGGGAGCACCCCCAGAACATCAGGGGACAGAGCCTTGGCGTGGGACTGGCGCTTGAAGATGGCACTCTTCCTTGGGAGCAGCTCGTGGGACGTAGGCTCGTGATAGACCGCATCTCTTGAGCAAAGGCCGGTATCTCAGGAGTTTCTAGCTCAGCCGGTTGAGATTATCCCTGGGTAGGATCCGAGTCCCGGCGCCTTTCCTGGGTGCCCGGCTCACTTGCCCCTGTGGGATGGGGCTGTCCCGAGGGTGCAAGGGAAGGGTCAGGAGTGCCTCGTGGACGTGTTGCCTTCCCTTTGGCTTGGAGTGCACGTGTCTGAGAAAAGGGATTTGCTTCAAAAGGCCGAGGGAGCCCGAGGTGCAGATCCGTCACTGCCCGCGTCCAAGGAGTACAGCGTTTCCCTGTGCCTTGTGGCCGCCCCCGTGGACACAGAGCCGCATGTCTCACCCGGAGGGAAGGTATGCGACCACCTTGCACGTCACCGCACAGGCCTTCAGGGCTGGCCGGACGGCAGGCTCTGACGTGTGGGAGGGTGGTGACCCCAGGCCCTCTGCAGGCGAGGAAGAGAGGCCCATCACCGCACAGGCCTTCAGGGCTGGCCGGACCGCGGGCTCTGACGTGTGGGAGGATGGTGACCCCAGGCCCTCTGCAGGCGAGGAAGAGAGGCCCATCACCGCACAGGCCTTCAGGGCTGGCCGGACGGCAGGCTCTGACGTGTGGGAGGATGGTGACCCCAAGGCCCTCTGCAGGCGAGGAAGAGAGGCCCAGAGAGAGTGAAGGAATGGCCCAGGCCGCTGGCATATGCGCGACGGGCTGTATTCACGTCCCTGCGGGCAGGACAGGCTCCTCAGGCCCTGCGTAGAGAAGTCCCGAACTTAGGAACAGTTCGGAACGGTGTTTGAACCACCCGGTTTTCCTTTTCCCGAGACCTTTGGCAAACCTGTTGCCCCTTTTGAGGTTCAGACTTTTTTTTGCTGGATCCCACAGGCAGGTGAATTTTCTCAATTTTCTGGGAAGTCTGAACGAGATGTACTCGGCCGCTAGACGTTACTGAGCATAAAAACACAGCGTCTTTTCATCATCAGTGTTTGTCCCAAACAGCTCTTGACAGCCCGGTGTCTGAATATTAACTTTTCCTAGCGTTTCTGTTCTTGTTCAAATAGCATCTCCTGGTTCATCTCCACCTTGACCCTGATGTTTGTGGAAAGATTCATCTTAGCCAACATTCAGAACTCCTTTTAGAGGCAAGAGATCTTGAAGCTATTTGAATTCAACTGTTGGAAGCCTTCAAAGAAACGGAAAAGAACATTCAGTGCATTCTACTTTGCAGGAGAAAGAGGAAAAGCATGAGGAACAGAACTTACCCTGAGGAGCCACTGAAAGAGGACAATGCATTCAGCCAGTTGTTCCCTCCTTCTGCAGGTACCTGCACAGTGCTGGGGATGTCCATCCCCCCAATTGCTTTGGGCTCACTCCAGAAACGTGGTTCTCTTGTAAAGTTTCAGTGACCTTTTCCCTGTACAAATTAAGGCAAAGAAGTAAACTAAAATATTTGAATGAGAAAGTTGGAAAGGAGAGTTTTCTGGGTAGCTCCACTTTTCCAGAAGGTTCTATCCATCCAGATTGTGCTGTCGCCTGCGTGTCCCTATACGCTGTGGTTTCAAGGTGAAGTCTGGCCTCACACTGTTTTGTGGTCAGCTCAGCACCCCGAGTCTAAGGACGTGGAACAGAACGCTTTTCCGTTCCTTACTGAACTGGTCAGCTTTGGTGCTGTGACTGACTGGCCCATCCTTCGAATCCTTACTGGAATAGGGTGCAGAGAAAAGGCACAGCTGACTCCCAGGAACCAGCCCCCTCAAATCGCCCTTCAGATGACACCATCCTGACAAAACGCCATGAAGACGGGCCTTTCCGGACAGCCGAGAAGCGTGGCGTGCTCTTTGTGATCAAGCTGCTTCTGGTCAGTCACCTCATGCTAAGTATCAGATATTAAAGTAACCGGTTTTGTCAATACCTGTAGCACTTAAGGAAATTCTCAGAAAACAAGGACACATGGAACATCTCAGGGAATTCATTAATTCACCTCAAATCTTCCTCCTCCCATTCATATGTAATGCTGAGAGCCAATGGCTAAAAATCAAAGAAACGGACATGTTGAAGATATCAACCAGTAGGAGACAACTTCGGGGGGAACTTTTGAATAAAACGTATTCAGATGTGTTTGAATTATGCATTGGTGAAGACATTCAGAATTTCCATGACTGTAGCAACAATGATTACTGTTTGTTCTTAAGGGCAACACACATGTTTCCAAGATTTTGCTTTGTTTTGTTTGTTTTTCCTACGAGGCTAGGCTTTGCAAGACAAACACGCTTATCCTTTAGAGACATGGGATTTAAAACTCTATAAATAAAATGCCAGCTTCACAAAAAATTTGTGAGCGTATTTTTTTTCCTGATTTCCTGATCTTTCCCGTTGCCGTGGAAAAAACGCCTGAGGTGGTTGCATTTCTGGGAGCTGAAAAAATCCTAAGTGACTCTCCTTATTCAGAAACTTGGGATATGGTCAAACTCCCGTACTTGAATGAAAAAAAGTTCCAGTTTTGAATCCTGGGTCTGCAGTTAACTAGCTGTAGACTTTAGGGAAGTTGTTGTCTGTATCTGTAAAATGCTAGCAAGGAATACAGGCCTCATGGAATTCTGGCACTTGAAATCCAACGATGCAACTTACTTCTTTCAACTGTGGCCACACCACACGTAGGACCCTACAGCACCCTAAAATCTCTTTGAATCGGAAAAATAAAGACAAAGAGGAAAATAAAAGTTCACCCTTCTGCCCCCCATATGACCAACGACCAATGACTGAGATGCTTGGCGCTGAAAGATACGGACCAGCCTTCAGGGTTCCAACTGGCCCTTTGGACAATAATCCTTCATCAATGGATGTGTATTCGTCCATCACAGGCACATCCTGCCTGGGCGTCTCTCTGTGATGCTAGCAGGCTTGGACGACCATTTGTTGTATCTGTTACCTCACGAGGGAGTGATGTGGTCCTAGTCTTTTTCTATAATTTCTTTACTTAATTAGTTGGAGTATCTCTGTAAAAAGAAACTTCCCCTCGGTTACTGTGAGGAAGAGTGTATATATATATAAAGCAGGATGGATGCTTGATTCTTTCCCTTCTTTTGTAGTGTGCCAAGTAATGTGTCGATTTGCTAACCTCCCCAAAAGCTGACCAAAGAGTTTTTGCAGGTGTCATCATGAACTTGTAGATGCAGATACTCCTGGTGGGTTCCAAGCCATTGCAGCTTACCCTTCAACGAAGATCCAGTTGTCTCCTCTTTGGGCGGTGGGATCCTCTCCTGGCCCCTTTCGACCCCACGTGAGTGGTCTTGAGAGCTTCTCTGCGTCTGGCTGCCAGAAGATATTCCAGGCTCATCCATGCCAGCCCTGGCACACCTGGACTTGGCCATTTCTCCGAGAAATCCTGGTTTCTTTCAGTGGGAAATGGTGTTGGGAGATCAATGGGCCCTTGGAGCGCTCAGTGCTGCCGGATGGTCTTTGTGTCTAGGATTTCCAGCAGAGCCAGTAATTTTTTGATGTTGTTGTTTTTAAAGATGAAACGCATCATGAATCCATTCTGTTATTTGCCATTTAAGTCCAGGCAAATTCAGGTTTATTTAAACAGATTGATCTTAGTTTCCTGTTTGCTAACATTCTATTTAGGGTGTTTGCCTTGATACCCACAAGTGAGGCTGCTCTGTAGTTCACTCTTTGGGGTATTCTTTATCAGGTTTGGGAATTAAAGTTATGCTTGCTGAATGGAAAGACTTCAGAGGTTTTTTTTACCATTTAGGATATAGACTAACTTATGTGGCAGTGGGATTATCTAATCTTTAAGGGTTTGATAGAATTCTCCCGTGAAACCATCTTTCCACAATGCTTCTTGAGGGGGACACCTTAATTCTCCTCCTTCTTCTGTGGTAATTGGCTTGGCTAAGCTTTCTGGCTCTACTAAGTTCAATTTTGGTATATTGTACTCTTCTGGAAAAGTAGTTATTTCATTTAGGTTCTCAAATATGTTTGCACAGAATTTCATATTTGTGTTTTGTCTTTTTCATCATCTTCTTAATTAGGATGGCTAGCAACTTACCTATTTTGTTCAGATTAAAAAAAAAAAACAGCCTTTAGGTTTACCATTAGTCCCACTGCATTTCCTCCCTAATATATTAATTTCTGATTTTGTCATAATCTAATTTTGGGGGCTCATTTTATGCTTCTTTTTTTCTTAAAAACTTTTTAAGTTGGGTGTTTATTTCATCTATTTTCATTTCTATCGATAGACCCATAGGTAGATTTAATACTATACGTTTTATTTGGAAACTGTTTTAGCCATATGCTGACAGATTCAGATACGCACATTTTCATTATTTTTCTCCAGAAAACCTACAATATCAGTCTGTGTTTTCTACTTGATTCAAGAATTTTTAAATAGCACTTAAAATTTTTTTCTAGATAGCAGTGTATTTTCCATTTTGATTTTGTTATCAGTTTATGGTTTTGCCGATCGTCGGAGAACGCCTGTTTGCATTAGTTTTATTTTTGGTTTGTATTGAGGCTTTGTATCGTGCCGTGTACACTTGGAAGGAATGTATATTCTGCAGGTACGTGTATAAAATCTGCTTATTGATTATTGGTTATGTTCTTTGGGTCATCTGTGTCTGCACTACTTTTTGCTCCTGGGCCGAGCTTTCGTTGAGAAAGGTGTGTTAAATTTTCCTGTAATATATTGCTGTTCATCTCTTCTTACTTCTCTCAGGTTTGTGCTTATGTCGTTGGCGTGTTTATTTTCATTGCAGATTGTACACTTAAGTTTTATGAACTGTGCTACTTTGTGTCTTTTAATTTGGTTTTGTCTGAGTTCTGTCACGTTGGATACCGAGATTCTTATCCCCACTTTCTTTTTATCTACCTTTGCCTGGTACATCTTTGTCCATATTTTTACTTTTACTTTTTCTAAATTTCTTCGATGTAGATGTGTCTCTTATATACACAGACAGTCTTGGATTTTTCTTTGTCCGTCAAGCTCAAAATCGTTTCCTTTTGTAGATAAGTTAAGCCAATTTACCTGTATTTAATATGATACGCGTGTGTCCTCAGTTTACCAGATTGTCTCTATAAATTGTCTTTCCTTATGTGGTCTATTTGTTCTCTCTCTATTTTTTGATATAAATCCTTGCATTTGGGGAGGTTTATATATTTTTTCCAAGTTTCCGTTTGCATGATACCTTCATACAACACTGTATATGTATCATTGCCTCGTACTGTATAATGTAGCATCCAGGGTCCTTGCAGGAGACAGAAAAACACCCGTGATTTGGTGGGAGAACACTTAATATAAGCGTTGCTAACTAGTGAAAGAGGTTACCTACTAAGAGCTGAAGAGAATACCTCAGAGGACACAGCCGGTGTATGGGCGAAGCACTGCTTCTGGGGCCGCGGTGGAGACCAGAGGAAGACAGCTAAAGCAAGAATACCCTCCCTTAAGACCTCCTTGGAAAGGATATGGCACAGACCCAATGAACATTCTGTTCCTTAAGGACCCAGCTGTAAAATTAACCTGTGACAACTTGTGTATAAAATAACCACGCTCATGAGGACAGAGAAAAAGAGAATGGTGAGCGCATCTACCCGCACATAACGAGCAAAGAGAAGATAGGCAAGGCTGCCGGAGTTCTCATGTCTGCAACGGGTCATGAGGCCACGGCTGCCGGAGTTCTCATGTCTGCAAGGGGTCATGAGGCCACGGCTGCCGAAGTTCTCATGTCTGCAACCGGTCATGAGGCCACGGTCAATATCTGTGGCTTCTTTCTTTAATGATCCATCTTCCTTACCCTTAGCTAGAACCTCAGCTCGTGGGGGTTCCCTACCTAGTGGAGTGACTCAAACGTTCAGCCACCAAGGGTCCGAATCCTCGATCACGTTGCCGTTTCTTGGGCTGCTATAATTTTACATGAACCTTAACTATTGGGTGTGGCAGTGCTGTGAGGTCCCCCGAAGAGTGCCCTGGGTTCCAGGCACGATTACTCTCCTAGCTGGAGAGATCGATGAGTTTTTCTCACCAAGGGGAGGTCAGGTTGGTGCCCCATCGGGGGCATGAAATGACGTTCAGTTATGGAGCTCCAGACGAGACCGTCCTGCGCGGGGGAGGACTGCATACCAAGGCCAAGATTTGGGTTTAGAAGGAGGCAGCCTCTCTGTTAAAGCCTCGGTCTGAGATATCTGCTCCAACGGAACTTCACCAAAGCCCCGCTCACACCATGTGGGGTCTCGCTGCCATCTGCTCTGGTTCCGTGTGGGTCTGTCCCAGTCTCTGTCCTCTCAGGCACACGGTGGCTGGAGGGGTCATTGGGCAACCTGCTCGGGTACAGGGCCACCATGAGGCAGGCGGGGAAAGAGGGCCAGGGGACCCTGCAATTTGTCTGCTTTCCAGAAGCAGGGTTTTTATGCCAAGCAGAAGAAAGGGCGGCACTGGCATTTGGGGGGGAAACGTTCAGAAGCTAGTGACAATGTTGACTTGCTCATCGAGCCTTTTCAGTACAGTTGACAGCTATGCACAGCCACCTTGAAGACAAATAGGGGACAGTCCATTTCAGATAGCTCGGCACATCGAGCTTCTGAGTTCTTGGAGGAGGAGTCCCTTCTTTGTGGCGTTTCTTACAATGTCCACTTGGCAGCCCCCGCCCTCAGCAGGCGGGGAGAACGGGCAGCTTCCGAGTGTACTGGCCCTGTCCCACGGATGCCGTCCCACGGATGCCATCCCACGGTTGCCATCCCACGGATGCCGTCCCACTGGCCTCTCATTGGCGCTTTAGGCTCCACTGCTTGAGATCTATTTGTCCTAGTCATTCTGTTGTCCTATGCCAGAGAGAAGTGACCCTGTGAGAGGGGCTCAGTCACTCACCTGGGTGGGACTGACCCCATCAGCTGCCCCTCGGTGACAGCAGACTGAATGGTCTCACTTGGGTTGGGGGGGAGGGCACCACAACGCACCAGAAAGCCTGAGAGAGGGGCCTGAAGAGTTGGAAACAATCTCGCAAGGAGAGATGGGCCGGGGGAGTGTCCTACTCCCACGGCTGACAGCGCTGACCCATGCCCCACGCACCTGTGAAGGGTGCCCGGGTCTGAGCCAGGTCCCATGGGCCCAGGAGCACTCGGGGTGGGGGGGGGCTCCTGCCACCAAGTCTGCAGAGAGCTGCTTCTTCAACAGCAAGTTGCTCTGACCAAATTCACAGCCTCGGCTCCTGCAAACATGCAAATTCCTGTCAAGGGAAACGAGATTTATTTTTTACTGAAATATCTATCGAAGAACCAAGTTCAAATAATTATTCCAGACTCCGCTTCTCTTTCACTCTACTACACACACACACACACACACACACACACACCCATCATGTGTTAAGTTTTCTGAGACTCAAAGAACAGAAAATAAAGAGAAGCCTCAGAGGAGATGGAAAAATGGTATTTTTAAAGTCAAAACCATGAAGAAAAAGGAAGGAACAGAAAAACTTAAATATTTAAAAGAGCAAATCTCAATGGCAGGCTATTGAAAGTTCTTTCCACTTCTCTACTCCTGCTGGGGGACGCACAGCTTAAGAGTAAGGGAGAGAGGTATCCGTAAGCTTATGCATGATATTACACACAAGCAAACACAAGAAATTGGTTAAAAAAGTGGAGAGATCCAAAAGCACTTTCAAAAAGTATATATACAAATACAAAAAAGGTTAAAAGGCTATACGTCAAAATGTAAGATGTCATTTCTAAGTAGTGAAATGATGGACGGTTTTTATTTTCTTTATTATATATATTTTTTCGTCATATTATACTTTATGAACCAGAAACATGTATGGGCGAAAGAACTCAGCCCAAAGAAGAACTCAGCGGGCCAAGCAGCGCCGGTGGGCACCCCGCCCCAGCCGGCCATCCAAGCCCTCCGGAACAGAGCTGGGAGGGGGGCTGTCCCCACCTTTGCCAGCCAGAGCATACACCACACGGTCCCACCCTCGCACCCAAAGTTGATGAGCCTTGCAAGCCAGAGGGGAGGACACTTTGAAATGATTTTAAAAATAGTTTACGGAGGTAAGATTCACATAACATAAAATTAGACCATTTTTAAAGCGAGCAGTTTAGTGGCTTTGAATCCATTCACACTGTTGTGAAACCACCACCTCCGTCTCCTTCCAAAATGTTTCCATCTTTCCAAAGTAAAGCCCATAACCATTAAGCAGTTTCTCCTCCTCCCCCCCAACCCCTGCAGCCCCTGGCAACCACCAATCTGCAGTTGGGTTGATAGGATTTCTTTTTAAGGGAACATTTTTACTTTCCTTTATAAAGCAATTTGGAAACTAACCGTAACTCTGTTTCAACCTCTGTAGAGGCAAATATTGTGCTGTTGTCCAAGGCTAATGGCGTGTCTGGGCAACCTTTCCCAGGTGCGGCCCCCCTGGCATTGGCTGGATTTCTGGCTGTCAGAGCCTTGAGTCCAGAAGCCCAGCCCCAGCCCCAGCCCCAGCGTTCCTTGGATGGAAGCACAGAGCCGTCTCTGGTCGGCAGCCAGGGCGCACTTGCTCTTCTCTCTCGCAGGAGACCTTCTCATTCTTGGCTTTACAGTGTTAACTGGTGAGTTCAGCCTAACAATGACTCCTGAGAAAGCAGGCCTGTTTCAGACCCCGTTTGTGATTCACCTAGCTGGAGCCGAGGAGGCTGATAGCCCCAAGGGCTGTGTCATACCTCCCCGAAGGGCCCCAGCGTGGACGACTTCACTTCAGACAGGCTCCAAGGGCTTGGAAACCCCATCAAGGAAACATGACACATGAGGGATTGTTCTGAACCAGCTCAACGACTTTGAAGGTGAAATTTCCTGGCAGGCTTCAACTTCCACTTCAGACCTAAGCATCTTCAATAATTTAAAGTAATGGGTCTTTAAAGTTTGCAACAGCCTTTGGAAGGAAGAAAGCGTAACTACCTCATCGGGGCAATTGAGGGAGGGGAGGTGATGGGGAAGGAAGAGGCAGGTGGAGGGAGGCATGACTGACGGCCCATGTGCAAGGCATTAGTCCGACCGCCTCCTGGGCCGGGCGCGGAGGGGCGCCGAGGGTTCGGCCCGCGTGTGCCTTACATCACTGCAGCCCCCCTACATCCTAGAGGCGGGCGAGCGCTCTGTTACCCCTGTTTCAGGAATAAGACACCGCGTCTTGGCGCCGTTCCAAGATGCCCTCCCCCCAAGCTCTAGAATAACCCGCATAGTGAGTGGTAAATCCTGGCTCGGAATCCACCCGCGCTCAGCGCCTCAGTTCAGCTCACCGATCCTTCTACGGCGCCTTGGTTGACAATTTCAAAGCGCCTCTGAAACCAAGCTCCGGACGCGGTCTCCCGCGGCCGCCTCCCCCCGCTTCTCTCTCCCTGTGGGCCGTCCCCAGCCACCGTCTTGGCCAGGGCCGAGTCGTGGCTGAGGACCAAGTGCACGTGTTGGAGTGTCCTTTCGAGTTTCTGGGGGAGAATAAGAGAGTGTCCGAAGACAAGGGGAGGACTTCCGCCGGCTCAGAACCCGGCTGGACGCTGGCCTCTCTGGGGTCGTCAGGAGGCTCAGTCGCTCGGACCCCTGCTTTGGTTTTGCCTCAGAGAGGTCAAGCGTAGTCAGCGCAGACAACGTGGAAAATGCAGAAGGATCACAAAGGAGAAAGTTGACGTGATTTATAAATTATGGGGAACCCTTGCGGGGACGCTGTCCCGGTCCTGTTCTGGGCATACACACGTCCCGCGCGTCCGTTTTCTGAAGACGGGAGAATGTGTTTCGCATGTTGTCCTGGGGGCTCCTGCTCTCACTGCGAGCTCGAGTCTGCGCAGTTAGGGCTGGTTGGTCATCGGGTTGATCCGGTCCTTTGTGTTCCGACATTTGGCTGTTTTCATTTGTGCCCCTGAAAGGAGCACAGACACCCATTTAGGGCTTTTCCAGCCCTCTTAGTCCCAGCTCCTCTTCTTAGATGTGTCAGAAATTCCCTGTGCGCTCATCCTTCGTTTGAACCTGCAGTGCTGTTCTGATCCAAAATGTTATTACTGAATTTCAGAACATAAGAAACTTTCTGTCCAAGAATAATTGCAATATTTTCATTATTTTTTAAATAAATATTCCAATGGTACTCATTGAAACTCATGTTTTTTGGAAATTGCTTTTATTGATCTCCATAAGTTTTGAAAATGCATATTTTCCATACCTTTGAACTCTCAGTTTTTTCATTCAACTATGGATATATTCAAGTAATGTTTAAGGGAATGTGTGTAGTGTGTAGAACCATTCTCGAGAACTCATATCTAAAAATGTTTCCTACTTTCTCTCCTGCGGGTACAATAGCTTGGTGGAAGAGTCTCCGCTCACAATCTTTTCCCTCACAGTTTTAAAAACTGGATAGTTTTCAAATTTCAGGCATTTTGTCATATAATGAAAAAGTCTCAGGGTGGCCTGATTTTTTTTCCTTAAAAAAAAAACCCAACACTTTCTAATCAAGGTAAAGGAAATACTTGGTTTTAGAGGGCGAGCAAGACTTTTCCTGCCCTTTGCCATCTCTCTTGAAGTCCCCAGAGGAAGGCCTTTGTAATTCTTGGAGCTCTTTTTAAATGACATGCTTATGGTCTCGATCTCTTGCTGTGGAAAGAACACACCCTGTCCTAGGCCCCCCAGCCCCTCATCACCGAGTTTTTGCACAATATTCGGTCAAATCAGTATTTGATGTTTGTTCTTATGCTCATGAAAATATTTTTCACAATGAAGGCACTTGTACCCAAGGCATACATTCCTTTTTTTCCCTTTGGGTCAACCCTTTTCCTATCCTTAAACCCCCTCCCCATTAAAATCTGTTTTTCTATGCACCTATTTTAAATTCAACCTTAAACTTTGCTACGAACTCTAAAACCCCTTCGACACGGTCACTCACATCCTGTAATTTCTTTTGTCTTGGCGGTGTCCCCGTGCCCTCTGACCTCCCGCCCAGTCCGGTGGTCCTTCGGCCTCTGCGAGCGCTCACCGATGGGCCTCTCTTCACCAGCCTCTGACGCACTCCCTTGGCCTTGCGACCCTGTGGGTTCTCTGACTTGCCGATTTTATATCTTCCTCCTTTTGGTTTAATCTCTTCATCCCATGGAAGACATTCTTTAATAAGACCCCGAGGAAGTGACGTTCTGGTACCTTGAATGTCTGCACATTTCTTTATTCTGTTCTCACGTGTGATCAAAAGTGTGGTTGGGAGTCCTGACCCTTTCCTCGTGCTCTTGGTGTTGCTGTCACGAAGTCTATGCCACTCTGGGTTTCAACCTCTTCCAGTGACCAGTTCTGTCTCTCTGAAAACGTTCCAGGCTTTTCTTTACCCCCAGTGAAGCACCTCAATGATTCGCAGGGTATGAGGCTTCCTTCAGCCACTGGGCCGGGCACTGGGTGGGCCCCGTCCACTGGGAAATTCATACTCTTTAGCTGTAGGAAAGGTTTTGAAATATTTGTTTGATAATCACCTCCTCCCTCTTTCCTTTGCTCTCTCCTGCAATTCCAATTAGTTAGATGGTGTTGGGCTGCTTTTCTAAGACGTTCGGCTTTCTCCCTCTTATTTTTCAACCTATATTTCCACTTTCTGGGGGATTTCCCCAACTTCAAATATCCCCTTTGGAAAGTTCTGCTGGCACGTTCCTATTCCCTGTTTTCGGCATCACCTCCCATTTCATGGGTGCCAAATCTTCTCTTATCTCTCTGAGAGCATCCTTTTTATTTATCTTGAATTTTTTTCTGCCTTTTGCTCTGTGTGTTTCTTCTGAGTTCTTTTTAAAATCCTTTTTATTGATTATGGTTTCTGTCTCTCATGTTAAATGCTTCATTCAAACGAATGGCCGATCTTGGCTGTCCGCTCATTTGAAAGGCCATACGGGTGGTGGGCTAGCTGGCCAGCAGGCGCCACCATGGGGTGACTGGGGACAGGGTCTGACTTTCCTCCTACATCAGTGCATGTGGGCCTTTTCTTTTGTGCCAGCCAGTTTCTGATGAGGGGAATCCTCTGATGTCCTATCAGTGTCCTTGAAACTCCATGGCAGAGGCGAGTGGGGCATCTCACCATCCAGTGCGTAAAATGACACCCTGCTCCGACTTCATTCAAAACCATCACTGAAAAAGAGCTGACGTCAAGGATTGTGTGTGGCTCCGGAAACACAGATAACTAAAGATGGGCCCCTCGGGGACGGTGTTTCTCTAATTTCATGGTGAGTAGGAATCAACAAGGGGACTTATTCATTAAGAGCTCCCAGGAGCCACCGGCAGAAACTGTGATGGAGAAGGACCGAGAGAGTCTCCCAGCCTGAAGAGTTAGTGGGAACCCAGGGGCTTGGTGTGTGGTCTACACCCGTGCCTTGACCCTGACCTAGTCACGGAGACATAAGTGACTGCATGACAGGGGGTGGTGCACCTGAAGGACGAGCCCGTGCCCGCGGAAGGTGGGCAATCAGAGTGCGCTGTGCAGAGGAGGTGGGGGTGGCCGGTGTGCAGAGCAGGAGGGCTCGGACGGCGAGACAGAGGGAGGCATGCCTCTTGCTCCAGGGAGAGCAGAGCGAGGACGCGGGCCTGTGTGCATCACCTCAGCTGGCGGGGGGCTCCGGGAGATGACACGGGGCCACCTTTTGGGTGGGTTATCAAGGCCTTAGTGAGTTAGCATGAGGCAGGGGCAGGAAGCAGGACTCAAGCCAGTGAAGACTAGGGTGGGGAGGGCTGGGTAAGGGAGCCTGAGGGCAAGTCCAGGTGCCCAGGAAAGCCCTGGGGAGCTGCTGCACCCCCCAGGGCTGACTGGAGCCTGCTGGGAGCTGGGTGGTGGGAGAGGGGCTCTTGGCCATAGCTGTGGAGGGAGACTCAGTGGCAAAGTGGGGAGGGCGCAGGGAAGAAACACCCTGACCTCTTTGCCCCCCACCTCTTGCCTTTGCCTCCCACAGGCTGACCCCAAGGAGAGCAGCCCCCAGGGATCCAGGGATCTGGGAGGTGCAGTCAGCAGCCGCTGGCTGGCAGACTGATGGGGTGGGGGCCTCTGCTGGAGAATGGAGCACCCCGCGTGCCCTTTACTGTCCAGAATCCATCTCGCCCTTGTTTGGATGAAGGAACTTCCCTCCCCCTCCTGTGGGGACACCAAGTCTCGTCAGCCACAGGGTCAGTCACTCCCTGCCTGTCCCCGGCATCTGCACCACTGGTACCCTTCCTGTAGGATGGAGGCGGAGGAGAGGGTGAAAGAAAGAAAGTACAGAAACCGCCCCCAGCCGTCTGGGCCCCACCCCTGCAGCTGGCGTCCCGCCTACCCTGATGGTCCTGGCTTCCGTCCAGAGCCCGCGAGAGGTGGCCGCGACCTTGCAGGTGGGATTACGTTCAGGAGGCTCAGATGGGGAGATAGCCCGGATCGCACAGGGGGCCCGGTGTGGCGCGAGCACCACTGAAGAAGGGTCAGGGAGACGTGACCCCGCAAGGGTCCAAGGCCGTGCTGCCCGTCCTGACGTCTGCAGGCTGAGGGGCTGGTGGCCGGCCAGAGACCTCAGTGCCATAGCCACGCGCATGCAGGAGACAGACCTGCCCCGGGAGCCTCAGAGGAGAGAGCAGCCGGCTACAGCTTGATTTTAGTCCCAACCTCGTGGGACCTCCAGCCTCCGGGCGTGTGGGAGAGCCCGTGAGATGCGGAGACTTGGCACAGCCCCGCAGGAAGCAAGTGCACTTGGCTGCCTGGGCGGACGCCTCCAAGGGCACAGGCAGCAGACCCCTCAAAGCCAGGCTGTCTCCACTCGGGTGTCACGCTGCCAAGGACAGCTTTCCGGGGAGCCCTTCTGCACCTCTGTGAGCTCCCAGGACACCTTCTGAGGTGAAGAGCAAGTCCTCGGTGAGGGCGGAGGTGTTCTGACCTGACAGCGGCTCCACGCCCACGCTCTGTCCTGAGGGCCCCCAGCCCAGCTCTGCCAGGCGGCGGCGGCGGCTCCAGCGAAGCCTGGATTCCCGCAGAGATTGCACACAGCTGTGCACCACAGAGGCCGCGCAGGCCGGAGTCCGGGGGTGAACCCTGACTATCCCCCGATCTGTATTGCCCAGGATTGCAGGAGATGTTCTTTTGTTCTCCCATCACCCTCTTTGATTGTTCCTTTGCCTTCCCAGTTGAATGGGATCTAAAGTAATAAAGATGCACTTTACAAAAACCTCGAACAGCCCGATGAAACGCCCTGTGCTTAGCACCATCTTCAGCCTCAACCCAGTGCCCCTTGCCGCTCCCCAGACCCTCGCTCGTGCAGCCGAAGTGATCTGGTTCTCCTCCCCGTCCTGCCTGCAGAGAGACGGCTGGGCCCTGGGTCGTTGTTAGGGCAGAGGGGCGGAATTAGTGAATTAAACTGTGTTCAGAAACCCAGGTGAACGTGTGAGAGAGAAAGTGGGCACTCAGATGATCTCTCCCAACCCAACACCCAGGGTCTCAGTTCTGTCACATTTTTCAAGGACTTCCTTGCTGCGGGAGCTGCGTGGGGCTTGAGGGTGACAGGTGGAAAGGCAGGTGAGCTGGTCGGGGTCCTCAGTCCATTGGGCATGTCCCCCTCCCGACCCTATGCTGCCCTCCTAGTGAATTGGCTGGGACCCAGAGGATGCCTTCCCCCGAGTAAGCCAAGTCCAGTGTGTTCCCGAGACACGAGTCTGAAAGAAACCTGGAGGCAGCTCGTTGTCCTCCAGCCTCACGAACAGATTCATCTGGGCTTCTTTTCTGTGTTTGCTGAGGCTGGGAAAGGAACCACACACTTTTACAAGATTTCCAAAAGCAAAGGTCAAAACAGAAGAGAACAGTTTCAACTTTTGGTCAGAACTCACAGACAATCAGAACGCAGCTGTCCCTTGGGTGTCAGGGAGCTGAGGGCCAAACCTCTTCCCCGAGGTCCCTGGGCTTCTTGAGTGTGGGGCCGGCGCCCTGGGTGCTGGCGGGAGAGGTAGCCGCGCGTGCTCATGTCCTCTCGTATCTTGCCCTGGACACTGCTCTGCCCACCTGCCCACCCACCCGCATCCAGCTTTCCAGCACCGTCTGTCCCTCTTCTACAGGCAGGAGGAGCCGACGGCGATCAGAATCACTCCCCACTCCACACCCATCGGGTGTAAAAAGCCTAGAGCTGGGGTCCCACCATTTAGCCAGTGATATAGAAATACGTTTTAGAAATATGTGAACACACCCATGAGGCTCACTGGCCACCGACTCCTATTCTTCCTCAGCGGGAATGGGTAGGACACCGTGCTCAGACACAGTCCTAAGGCTCAGCCCCACAGATGGCCTGGGAGTCCTTGACCAAACTCATCCATTGAACAGGTGGGGAAACTGAGACACACGGACTAAATTGCTGGGATAAGGCCATGAGTGGAGCCAGTTTCTGGTCCCCAGATCCTCAGTCTGGTCTCGGGGTCTTCTACAACGTTCTACTGCCCGGCTCCCGACTCTTATGTCCTTTGTCTTTTCTGTAAAGTTGGACTATTGTGACTGGTTCCTTCCCTTGTCAGGACCTGGGCCCACCACAGTGGGGAAGAACCACGGGTTCGCAGAGGTCGACAAAGAGTAACAAGACCCCAAAGCAGGTGACCATGAGAGCAAGTGGTTGCCTTGCCGCAGCTCCGCAGGTGCCCAAGTAGACACCAGCACTCAAGGTGTGTGAACACGTCAGTTCGCTCCGAATTACTCACAGCCCAGGAACCAGCAGGAATGGAGCAGGTGACACTGGTTCCGGTCCCCCATGTCCACCGGGCAGCTTCACCCGCTGGTGGCTGCACACGGAGTGAGTCGTGCTGCGTTCACCATCCTCCAGGGAGGAACCTGGGGCCAAGGACCCGGCTTCTCCATAGCAAGCAGCAGACAAACCCGTCCCCACCCTGAGGAGACCGCAGACACAGCACACTGTGACTGGACCTACCGAGTTGCCTAGCGACCCGCGACCAAAACTGCTCAGTGCCAGGGGGCTGTCAGGCATGCCGTGGGGCCTGCTCAGGGACAGTCAGGGCCTCCCCAGCACGGCCATAGCCCTACACATGCCCCTTCTCTGAACTTCGTTCTTTTTCAAGATTCTCATTTTGGGCAGATTTTGATGCATTTGGAAACTCCCAGGCAACACTTCCTACCTTAGCGTTTTTCGGTTGGCACAGCCTCCATTCCTGCTCTCTCTCCCCTGCAAGCTTGCACTTCTGCTTTTGAGTTACTCCTTAGAACAATAACTCGGTGAGGAGGTTATCCCCCCAAATGGTTCTCCCTCCAAAGGTCTCTTGATGGCCAAAAATCAAACTAAAAAACTGGCATTCATTTGCTCATGTCAAACCCCAAGGTCAAACCCAAATCTGTCCAATCCACAGATGAAAAGCTGGAGGGTTTCCCCATGGCGAGGCGTGGCCAAGTCAACCACCGTGATTGGGCAACATCCACAGGGGTGTGGGTGGGGGGCTTGGAAGGTGAGTAAAGCTCCTGCCCTTGAGAATTTGAATCCTTCTGTAGCGAGGTTGCAATCAAATAAAAACTAAAAACAAAGAAACTAGTAACCCAGCAGAGCAAGAATGCAGGATATTGAAGTTAGACTAATCCTTG
>NW_024423343.1:2795605-2862624 GCF_017311325.1 Ursus maritimus | reverse complement strand
TGTGAACACGTCAGTTCGCTCCGAATTACTCACAGCCCAGGAACCAGCAGGAATGGAGCAGGTGACACTGGTTCCGGTCCCCCATGTCCACCGGGCAGCTTCACCCGCTGGTGGCTGCACACGGAGTGAGTCGTGCTGCGTTCACCATCCTCCAGGGAGGAACCTGGGGCCAAGGACCCGGCTTCTCCATAGCAAGCAGCAGACAAACCCGTCCCCACCCTGAGGAGACCGCAGACACAGCACACTGTGACTGGACCTACCGAGTTGCCTAGCGACCCGCGACCAAAACTGCTCAGTGCCAGGGGGCTGTCAGGCATGCCGTGGGGCCTGCTCAGGGACAGTCAGGGCCTCCCCAGCACGGCCATAGCCCTACACATGCCCCTTCTCTGAACTTCGTTCTTTTTCAAGATTCTCATTTTGGGCAGATTTTGATGCATTTGGAAACTCCCAGGCAACACTTCCTACCTTAGCGTTTTTCGGTTGGCACAGCCTCCATTCCTGCTCTCTCTCCCCTGCAAGCTTGCACTTCTGCTTTTGAGTTACTCCTTAGAACAATAACTCGGTGAGGAGGTTATCCCCCCAAATGGTTCTCCCTCCAAAGGTCTCTTGATGGCCAAAAATCAAACTAAAAAACTGGCATTCATTTGCTCATGTCAAACCCCAAGGTCAAACCCAAATCTGTCCAATCCACAGATGAAAAGCTGGAGGGTTTCCCCATGGCGAGGCGTGGCCAAGTCAACCACCGTGATTGGGCAACATCCACAGGGGTGTGGGTGGGGGGCTTGGAAGGTGAGTAAAGCTCCTGCCCTTGAGAATTTGAATCCTTCTGTAGCGAGGTTGCAATCAAATAAAAACTAAAAACAAAGAAACTAGTAACCCAGCAGAGCAAGAATGCAGGATATTGAAGTTAGACTAATCCTTGTGGTGCAAATAGAATGCTGTGTAAAGGATCCATTGAGACCAGCTCCAGTGCTGGGCTCTGGAGAGCATGCCGGGCTAGCACTCCTTTCCCCAGTCTTGGGGCAAAATTCCTTCCCTCCCAGTGTTCCTGCACTTCCTTGTCACCTTTCCTTTGTTCACCTGCTCCCCCCTCAACTAGACCAGGAACATCTCAAAGGCGTGGCTCTCTTAGGACCGTGCACCTTGGCACCCATCCTTCAGCAAGGGGCCTTCCCCAGAGTGGGTCCACCAGGAATGCAAGTTGAATGGACTTGAAGGTGTCAGAGACACATAAGAGCCAATGGGGGCAGACCCAGAGACACATGCCAGCCAATGGGGGCAGACCCAGAGGTACATGCCAGCCAATGGGGGCAGACCCAGAGGTACATGCCAGCCAATGGGGGCAGACCAGAGGTACATGCCAGCCAATGGGGGCAGACCAGAGGTACATGACAGCCAATGGGGGCAGGCCAGAGGTATATGACAGCCAATGGGGGCAGAGCAGAGGTACATGACAGCCAATGGGGGCAGACCCAGAGGTACATGACAGCCAATGGGGGCAGACCAGAGGTACATGACAGCCAATGGGGGCAGACCTTCTGTAACACTCATGGAAAAGGAATTTGAAAGAGAAATGCCCTGACCGTATTGGCGGGGTTAAGGAGAGGGTCTTGACTTCGCTTCGTCTTTAGAATAGGTTTGACTGGGTTTTCCATGACTGACCATCGACGTGAGAGTCCATCACTGCTCTTCATGGCTGTCTGTGGAATCCGAATGGTCAGCCCCGGACGGCGTCCGTACAGAAGTGTGGTCCGGGTGGGGTCCCAGCTGGGAGTGAAGAAGCAAGGAGGAGAGCGCTTGCTGCTAGCGCGGAGAGGCCCTGTTCTCCGCTGTGGATGCAGATGCTTCACAATCGTGCCCATTAAGTTCCACACGTAAAAAAAGGGCTCCAGAGAAGCGTGTGTTTCTGAGTGTCATTTGATTTAATACTTCTTTACAAATGGCCTTTTATCGTACACGGGGTACTGTGTCTGGTAACCAGCCTGCACTCAGGCAACACAGTCAATATTAAAGTATTTGTTGATGAATAGATTTTATTTTTAGCTGAAAAGTTGGCCAAGGAGGAGGCCACATGGAGGAGATTAAGGTTGCACGGGAACCACCTCACCAGACTGGCGGGGAAAATGGTCACGAACGCTCATCGGAATCCCATGCGTGCCTTGGAGATGTGGGGCTTTCCCTGGAAGGATTTGTTGTTGGAGAATAAAGCTCTCTGGTCTTCATAATTTGGAAGAAACAAATGTGTCCTTCCATCTCCCAGCCTTCCGCCAGCTCAGCTGGAACCTCCCGGAGCATTTGCCAAATCTCTTCACCCGCCTCTCTGGGCCTCTGAATCTTCCTCTTCTGGATTCCTTGTCATGCAGAGCTCTTCCCATTGTGAAAGCAGAGGCTCCCATCACTTTAGGAGGACCCAGGCTTGGGGGACGGGGGAGGCTCCTGGACGGTGGAGGGGCGGGGCTCTCACTTCAGTGGTGCCCCCCTGTGCGGAGCCAGCTCGGTTGTCCTACAGCAGAAGTATCCACTCTGGGTCCCTTGCAGGTGGCCCTCGGCAGGGAAGCCCGTGAGCCTCCCCGGCCCCCATGGCAGGCCAAGGCATGGCACAGCGCCAGGGAGCCCATCCACGGGCGTCCTGGGAGCCTCCCCCCGCCAAGTGCAGTGCAACAGCCCCATTCCCGGGGGCAATGGAGTCCATAGGACGAGAGCTCAAGGGACAGGACGCTCCATGTGTCCAGGAGGCTGGGAGGGAGCAACAAGGTGGTCAGGCCTCCGAGACAGGGTGGGTCCCTCTGGGCTTCGCTGACTTGGTTCTGGGCTTCGTTTCTTTCCACGGAAGCAACAGTAAGAAATCCAGATGGCCTGGCCCCCACCTGGCAAGGCAGCTGGTGCAGAGAGCTCCAGTGACTTTCTGTTCTGGCCGTGGGGACGGGGAAGACAAGGGGGGGGGATGGAGACCCCCATCCCTCCGCACACCCACACCCAGATAGCTAGATACTGTGGCTTGTACTTGCTTTCCCTGCAGATTATAACATTTTAGTGTGCACTTCAGGACTGCTGGGTCTTGACCCGAGGGCAGGTGGCTCTGGCCCCAGGCCGGTTGAGGCAGGGGTTGGAAGAGCAATGGCAGTGCTTCTGCGGGCTTGGAGGGCCCAGGGCAGTGCCCTGGTGGCGGGGTAGTGGGAGGCAGTGGGGCCAGGAGGGCCCCGTGCCTGGACAGTACTGTGATCTCTCCGCCTTCAAGCGGGTCTTCATATTGGGAAAGTCACGTCCGACCTCTTCATCACTCTGCGGAGTCTGGGCCTCAGCTCCTCCTCAGGCTTGTTAATTTGAGGGACAACTTGAAAATTTCCAGGAGGAAAACATTCTTTGAGAGATGCCTGGGTGGCTCAGGTCATGATCCTAGGGTCCTGGGACTGAGTCCCGGGTGGGGCTCCCTGCTCAGCGGGGAGCCTGCCTTCTCCCTCTCCCTTTGCCCCTCCCCCTGCTCATGCTCTTTCTCTCTCTCTGACAAAGAAATAAAGAAAATCTTTAAAAAAAAAAAAGGAAAACATTCTTTGGGATTTTGGTGGGAAGTGCATTTAACGTATTCCTCTGCCTGGCTGGAGTTGGGAGAAATGTTACCAGCTGTCCGGAGAAGGTCCCTGTCGCTGTTTTGCACTCGGTCCGGGCTCCAGTCCAGGCTCACACGGTGCGTTTACGTGCCACTTTTATTTGTTTATTTATTTATTTAATTTTTTATAATAATATTTTTTTTATTATATTATGTTAGTCACCATACAGTACATCCCCGGTTTCCGATGTAAGGCTCGATGATTCATTAGTTGCGTATAACACCCAGTGCACCATGCAATACGTGCCCTCCTTACTACCCATCACCGGTCTATCCCATTCCCCCAACCCCTCCCCTCTGAGGCCCTCAGTTTGTTTCTCAGAGTCCATAGTCTCTCATGCTTCATTCCCCCTTCTGATTACCCCCCTTTCTTTATCCCTTTCTTCTCCTACCGATCTTCCTAGTTCTTATGTTCCATAGATGAGTGAAGCCATATAATAATTGTCTTTCTCTGCCTGACTTATTTCACTTAGCATTATCTAGTCCAGTGCCGTCCATGTTGCAGCAAATGTTGAGAACTCGTTCTTTCTGATAGCTGAGTAATATTCCATTGTATATAAGGACCACATCTTCTTAATCCAGTCATCTGTTGAAGGGCATCTCGGCTCCTTCCACAGTTTGGCTATTGTGGACAATGCTGCTATGAACACTGGGGTGCATAGGGCCCTTCTCTTCACTACGTCTGTATCTTTGGGGTAAATTTTAAACCTCTGTAAATGGAGAGCCGTTCCCTGCCCCCACTTGCTTTTTGGGTTTTGTGACCGTTTTAAAGAATCCAGTCTGTTGTTTTTCAGCCTGTCTCCCAGTTTGGAGATTTAAAGCGAAATGTCAGTATGTTCCCACTGGACTATCTCTGGAAGGTTTGGGGTAGGTTGTTGAAACAGACTAAGAAATTACCTTCTGTTCTTACTTTGCAAGAATTCGCCCCCTTACTCGTGATGCATTAGTGTTACCAAATGCCTTCTTCTGCCTTTATTTAGGTGCTTGTAATTCTCTTCTTGGGTCAGTTTTTATGGCAAATCACATTACTAGATTTTCTAATGTTAAGCCATCTATACATTCCTGAGGTACCTCTAACTTGGTCATGATTTATGTTTTTTCCCATGTGTTTTAGGATTCTATTTGCCAGTATTTTATTATTTTGAGTCTGTGCTCATAATTTTCTTTTTAAAAAATTAATTGACTAACTTCCCCAGATTTATTAAGGTATAATTGACAAAGCTGTATGTATTTAAGGTGTACAACGTGATGATTAGATATACGTAGACCTTGTGAAATGATTATCCTAATAAGGTTAATCAGCACATCCATTATCTCACTAGTTACCTTTTTTTTTTTGGTGCGGAGAGAGTGCTTAAAATCTGCTCTCTGAGCAAATTTCAAGTATACGATACCATTTGCTAACTGTAGTGAACTTGCTGAATATTAGAATCCCAGAAATTATTCATCTGTTTTTGGGAAATTATCCATCTTTTAACTGAATGCTTGTACCCTTTGTCCAACATTTTCCTATTTCTCCCACCATCTTGCTGTAATGGCAGAATTTCCTTTTTTCTCATGGATGAGTAATATTCCAGTTTATATGGTATATATCACCTCTTTTTTATCCATTTGTCCATCAGTGGACATTTAGGACTTAGGTGGCTTCCAAATCTTGGCTACTGTTAATAATGGTGCAATGAACATGGAATGCAGGTATCTTTTTGAGATTCTGATTGGATTTCTTCAGAATATATGCCCAGGAGTGGAATTGCTGGGCCACTGGACAGTTTTCCACAGTGGCTGCACCAATTTACATTCCCACCAACAGTGCCCAAAGCTTTCCTTTCTCTACAAGTGTTTGCTCACCAGCACTTACCTGTTGTCCTTTTGATAAAAGCCAACTAGCAGGTGTGAACTGTGGTTTCCATTTACATCGCCCTGATGACTGGTGAGTGCTGTCGCACACCTTTTCAGGTCCCTGTTGGCCACGTGTATGTCTTCTTCGGAAAAAATGTTTATTCAGATCCTCTGCCCATTTTTCACCTGGATTACTTGCTTTTTTGGTATTGAGTTGTATGAGTTCTTAGTACATTTTATGTATTAACGCCTTATCAGGTGTATGGTCTGCAAATATTTTCTCGTATTCTGCAGGTTGCTTTTCATTTTGCCAATCATTTCCTTCACTGTGCAGAAGCTTTCTTACAATTTTCCTTATTTTTCCTGCTTCATCTCGTTTTGTTACCAAAGGGATGTTTGCCTCATAAAGGAGATAGTCCTCCCTCCTTCTAGGATTTGGAGCATATTAGTAAAAAGAGAAGCTTCAGTAATTTCATTTTTTTAAAGAAAATTGTTCACCATATATACGATTTCAAACATATTAGTCCAAAATTGTTCATTTGTTTTGGTATCTTGATCACTACTTAGCAGCGATTCTTCTTCATTTCTGATATTTCTTGATTAATCAAGAAAAGAATTTGTATTTTTTATCAATCCTTTGTAAAGAATCAGCTTTTGAGATTTTTGTTTCTCCCTATCACTTCTTCATTTATTATTTCTGTAATTGTGAACTTTATTTTCTTATTTAGTTTTTCCCTTCATTTTACGTTGATTTTTATATTTAAATTCTCATATTGACTTCTTAGCTCATTAATTTAAATTTTCACTTGTTTTCTAATATATATATTCATATTATAAATTCCTTACATCCTTTCATCTACTTCCCACAGATTTTTGAGTCTAGTTCCTTTGTTGTCATTCGGTTCTCAGTATCTATAATCTCCATTACAATTTCTTCCAGATCCATGAATTATTTAAAAGTGTTATTTAGATTCCAAATGTATGGGTGTACTTTAGCAGACTTTAAATTTTTATTTATAAAATCATTGTGGAGCGCATGTTTTCAAGTCATTGGAATTTTTCAATACTTCCTTTGTGATCCATTATGTATGTACTCAAACTTAAAAAACATATTTTATGTGTTTGAAAAGAATGCGTCGTCTGTATCTGTGGAAGCCTGGGAGATCCCTCTCTCTCGGTCTCCACCCCCACCCCACCTCCATCCACATGCCCTCCCCCATCTCCATCCTCATCTCCATCCACATCCCCATCTCTAATTCCATCCCCATCCCCACCTCCATCCCCATCCACATCCCCACCTCCATCCCCATGCCCTCCCCATATCCACCCCATATCCGTCTTCATTCTGGTCCCCATCTCCATCTCCATTTCCATCCCCATCTTCATCTCCATGTTCATCTCTAGTCCCATCCCCATCCCATCTCTATCCCCATCCCCTTCTCCAACCTCATCTCCATCCCCACCTCCATCTCCAACCCCCTCCCCACCTACATCCTCATGCCCATCTTTGTCTCCATCCCTATCCCCATCTCCATCGCATTGCCATCTCCACCCCCATCTCCATCTCTATCTCTCATTTCCATCTCTAGTCTATATCCTATATATCAATAGTGTGTTTCAATCTTTTCTATTCTCGCTGATATTTGGAAAGCTTGATATATCTGTTAGCAAGAGAAGGCTGTTAGAATATTTTACTTTGATTATGGATTTGCCAACTTGTTATGGTTCTGTCAATTCTTGCTTTGTATGGTGTAAGGCTGTCCTTTGTATGGTGTAAGGTATGTATTGAAGATTATTCATCTCCCAGGGAGCTCTTGATTTTATCTTTTAAAATGATCATTTTATCCTTAATATTACTTTTTGCTTTAAGGTCTCTTTTGTCTAATATTTATAAAGTCAGTCAAGCTTTCCTTGTTCAGCAACTGCCTATCTTTTTCATCTCTTTATTTACACCCTGTGTTTCCTTGCATTTGGGGTGTTCGGGTATTTCTCTCATGCACTATATGTAGCTGAATATTTCGTAACTAGTATTGCAACAAACGTGATTTATGCTGTAGTGACGACAAGACTTTAGTTTTGTTCCTTGTCTCTTTAAAGTGTTTATTGGTGGTCATGGCTTGGGCAGATCCCATACTCACCTCTGACTTCTAATGTGCGACCTCAAACACATCTTAATTCAGAAATCATAGAATTGCAGCTGAGCCATTAATTGAAATGATTATATTCATTTAGCACTCTGTCCCCCCGTGAGCTTTGTGGTTGTGGAGTTGACAGCCCTCACTGCGGTGCCCCCTCGGCCACGCTAGAGTCCTTGGAGAGAAGAAGGGAGTGTATGTGCGGGTGCTTCCTCCCTGCAGGTCCAGCAGAGGCGTTAAACAGCTCTTGTGGGGCCCTTTCAGGTTCTTCAAAGCCATCCATGCCCTCTGGGGTCTGCAGGAGCCTGGGGTCTGCTCCTCTGGCTGCCTCTCTGCTTGGAGCTCAGGGGGCCACTCTCCCGTGGCTTCTGCAGCTGAAGGTCCTCCGGGGCAGGGCCTCTCATGGCTGCTCTGTGTGTGTGTGTGTGTGTGTGTGTGTGTGTGTATACCTATTTCTGTTTCTTGTCTGTCCCTTGCCCCTGTCTCCCACCCTGGTTCCTTCTCTTTTGTATGCCTGGCATCTGGTACGGGAGGGCTATTTGTATCTAACCACCTCTGGTTGCGTGAGCCTTCACACATCCGTGAAAGCACCCGGCCACCCCGCTGTTGGGCAGGAGGAAGTCATCAGTCCAGAGCAAGCCCTCCGCATCAAACCTATACAGCTTCTCCAAGAACCCTGGCTAAGCCCATTCGCTTGGGGCGAGGGAGGTGTCACCCCTCCCACCCTTCCCTCTTGGGAGGGTCTCAGCTATTAACACCCCTTCCACCACAGACATACTCCAAAAATCTATGCTGTCCCCCCAAATCTCTGTTCTCACCATATTCTTGAGTGTGTGAGTCCAAAGCCAGTGGACTGGTTCTCAACTGTTTCCTTTGTGAATCTGATACTTCATTTAGGATTTTCACATCCCTTTATCTTGGTGTCTAGTCAAAACTTCAATTTTAGGATCTATTTTTTTTTAAAATCTGTGTTTTTAGAAAGATGATTTAATTCATTTACATTTATTGAGTTTACTGACACATTTGGACTTATTTCTAGCATCATTTTTTCAACATTATTTTCTTTAGTTCTTTTTCTCTTTCCTGATTTTGTTAGATTGAAAGTTTTCTTTATTTTCCTGTTATCCGCTCCTTTGAAAGTTAAGCATTTTGTATCTGTTCTTTTAGTGGTCACCTGTAACTTTTTATAACTCTTTAGTAAGTGATTTAACTTATTTTTCAAATGCATTTGGTAATTACCTCTAAGACCTCTTTACAGAGAAGACAAGAATCTCAGAACACAGTAACTTCCCTAGGAACGTCCTACTTCCTATCTTCCATGTTGTTATTTAGAATTTTAGTTCCTGACATTTTTCAAATAGATATGTTTTTCACTATTATTATTGTATTTTATAATAAAGATCCAGTTTTGAATTATTACAGTATTATTTAAAGTTTAATATTTAATTGACCAGAATATTTTATTTATTTCTTTGCTCACTATGTTTTATGATACTCCTTTATTGTTTTTTGGGCTCATTTTGTTGTTGTTAAAGTTCATTCTTCATTCAAGGGTCTATGGCAATGAATGCCAGACTTATCTGCATGTTGGAAAAATCCCAAAGCCCCGGGCACACCCCACCTCAACCAATCATCATCTCTGGGGGTGGGACACGGACATCAGCATTTATGAAGCTCCCAAGGTGATTCCAAAATGCAGACGAATTTGGAAACCAGTGGTACATGCACAGAAACTCTCGTCGTCATTGTATGTCCACGAGTGTCTGTAGAAACGTGCGTGAGCATAGATTTCAAGGTTGAGAGTTCTATTTCCTTAGCATTTAGAGCTATTATTTCAAGGCCATGGCATCTATTTGGACTGATAAAAACTCTGCTGCTAATCTGTCATTTGTTTATAGTGTTTTAAATATTTTACTTTTTCCCTGACATTTCTCATCATATGTGTATGTCTGGATTCAATCCTTCTCATCTCTCAGTGAACTTCTTCAATTTGATGACTTCAATTGAATATTCTTCAATTATGAATAATTCTATGCTGTTATCTGCTTCAGTGTCCCCACTTGCCCATTTTCTCCTTCATTCATTAGATGAATCTTGGATTCCATCAACCTTCATGTCTCTGAACTTATTTTTCATCTCTCGTGCTGCATTCTGAGTGATATCCTTAGCTCCATGTTCTAATTGATTGGTTCCCTCTTCTGTTATATCTAGTACACAATTTAAGCCAACTTTTGACTTTTTGTTTATTTCAATGACTGTGTTTTTCAGTTTCCAGATTTCCAAATGGATTTTCTTAAACTTGAAATGTCTGTTCTCACTTAATGGTTGTCACTCCTTCTATTTCCATAAAGTCTAACAATTGAATGTCAAAGTGCTTTTCAAATTGCTTAATTTTCTCTTTATTTCATTAGGTGTGAATTCCCCCATGGTTTTGTTCTGCTGTGTCCTATGGCGATAGGTTTTGTCAAATGTTTTGTACTTTTAATTTGTAAATTCACCTTGTCTGGGAGTTTTCCCCCAAGCAAATTTGTGTGCAAATGTGAAATTACAAATTAAAAAAAAACCCTAAACATCTACAAAAGATAGAGGTTAATATCTAATATCCTTATTAAGAGAGAGATTCATGCAAGTAATAAAGGAACGAACTAAGTTTTCTAGAAATTCCAAACAGGGTCATAGGCAGATCTTTTATTATAAAAAATGTTTAATAAACTACCCAAGTAGTCACCGTCACTGGTAGTCAAGAAATGCAAATTAAATTAAGATAGCAATTAGTTCTATTTTCATCCATCGGATTACAATGAAGCGAAGAGAGGCTAATAGTGTCAGTGAAGGTTTTAGGAGACAGAAAGTCTTTCACTGTTGGTGGGAGTTTAACCTGTCAGGGAAGCAATTTCACCATGTCATAACGACACTCACCCCCACTCATTCACTGAGCACTTGACTTACTCTGCATCAAGCTAGGTGCTGAGCTAAGTGTATCACAGCATGAGTCTATCAAGACCAAAAATTCCTTTTGTCTCGGTGACTTTTGTAAATACCCAACAATAGGAGGACGGTTAATCAAATCAGGATACGTGTTCCTTCCAGAGTTTTCTTGACAGGAGGAAAACTGAATACAGAATTTTTAGAGCAAGACAGGTTGGGCTCAACAATGCAAAAACCCACACAGAACATCATCTGGACAGAAATATAAACCTACGTGAAGAGCAATGTCTTTTGGTCAGATTGAGGGTGATCGTTTTTATGTCTCTTTGTACTTTTATGTACTTTCTGAATTTTCTACAACATGACATTATTACTTTACCCAATCTAAAAATGTTAACTGATAGAAAGCAGGCGTTTAAGCAGAAATGTTTTACAGATAGGTAGCTTTTTTTTCCCCCACGCTGAAGCCCGTCTCTTAAATGGAGACAGCTGAATGTTCTCCTATCCCTGCTTCTACCTGCTGTTGCCTTCCCGTCAGTCTGTGCTAGGTAGCTCTCTGACTCTCCTTCCTGTCAGTCACATCTATTAATAATCTCACCTCTATTTCCTCAGGCAGCAGGTTCCTTTGGGAAGCTCTGCCTGTTAGGAAGTTTTTCTTTGAATTGAACTTCAGATATATATTTGGCGGTATTGAAGATGGGTTTTATTGTAAAACTGCCTTTGAGGGCTCCCTGGCTCTGGATAGCAATGCCTGCTGTCCCCGTTCAAGTCTGAAATGCACTGCCAATGTTCACTAGCATGCCGACGGGTGCCACTGGCCCCCAGGATACACTGGGCAATGTCTGGAGTCATTGTTGATCGTAACAACTGGGGGGGGGGTGCTACCGACATCTGGTGGGTAGGGGTCGGGGATGCTGCGAGACATCCTACGGAGCCCAGGATAGGCACACAGAACACTTTGTCCCCCAGCGTCAATAGTGCAAAAGTTGACAGACCCTGTATTTAAAAAGTTTTTAAAAGTTATTCTTTCCAAAACCCATAAGCTTTTATAACTGTTTTTCACTTTTTTTGTACCCAAAAAAGTACTACTAATGCCTTTTAGGTCAATACATCACACTTAAACAACATTTTGCAAATGATTTTTAAGTTTCAAAATGTCCCTTCTTAGTAAGAAAGAAATAGCACTGACTAACTTGCTAATCACTACTGACCTTTGACAACTGGAGGGATTATAGCCTTTGGGACACAAGGCATGAAGTGGCCTGCTTGGGAAGTTATTTTGGGTATCCATCAGATCCCCCTGGAAATGACGGTCCTCAGACTCTGGAGTGAAGCTCTAAGAGCCTGACTGCCAGCCCTGAGATGTCCTTCAGTGATACCGCACTCTCACTGTTGGGCCCACCCTGCGAAGGAGCTTCAGAATGGGTCCAAGCACGCTCACGCAGAGGATTCTCCCGCAAGGGCAAAGTGAAGACAGATGTTCTGTCTTTGTTCAAAACACTAACACATGAGACTCTGCCTAATTTACGTCATTTTGCATTTCCATTAGCAACACCCTCTGCATGAAACCATAAGCGGGTTGGAGGCATCTTAGGGGGGCTCCTTGGCCCTGTTTCAGAGGTCAGGGAGATGGCCTGGCTGCATGCAGCGCCCTTGGGAAGCTGGACCCTCGGGGCGGCCGCTAACGAACTGTGCGGCTTTGAGAAAGCCTCTTCATCTCTCTCTGTCTCAATTTATCTGTAACACGAAGAGATTGTATCAGAGCATCTTCTGGCTCCTTCAAGCCTCTAAAATGCTAGGGTTTTAGAGCGTTGTCTCAAAAAGACAAGACAAGAATTGCCAATTAGCAGTGCAGCACACTTTATAAATTATTCTTTCACCACGGTTTCCTCTTCAACTCTGGAAATGGATTCAATTTTCTTTTCACAGAATTTCTTTAACAAAAGCCGCCTGCCTCACTGGTTAGTACGAGTTTACTTGGGATGATTTTAGAAGGAAAATAAGTTCAAAGCATTGTTTGATAGGAAATGAAACCAGAAGTTAGTTGCATATGGATGTTGAAAATAAATTTATAAGCTAAAAGGTATGACAAATTTCTCTTCTAGCCAGTGTTTCTTTTAAAAAAAAGATACTTCAAAATAAAAGAGTTTAGGATCCTCACATCTGGCTGCTGCATTTTCATTTAATTAATAACTGTCTTTGGCCATTTTTCATCTGGTAAAGCAACCTAACCAGGAAATAATCAGGAAAGCATTACTCAACATATTGCCAATAAATTAGAACATGGCAACTGAAGACATCTGAGTTCGGTTGGTCCTTGATCTTTTCATGGACCATTAGGAATAATTTCCATAGGGTTCTTGCAGGTGGAGGAACAAGCTGGAAATGCTGAAGATTTGGGTCCAACCAAGAAGGCAGAGCAGGGAATTGGTTATGCTTTGACCAACTAGAAATGTCCCCCCCCCAACCCCCTCCAGCTGGAATCAAGTTCAAATCCAGCATCATATGGAAATCTATGGAGCTGACTTTCCTGACTTCTGAGGTTCTTTCCAACACAAACTTCAGCTCTAATGATGTAGTGCTAAGTCTGTGGACCAGTGCTTAGGTTCTTTGGGGCTTCTCTGGGGCAGTACGGCAGGCAGGATTCTAAGATAGTCCCCAGATCTCACCCTGGTGTGTACACCCTGTGCAACGTGTGTATATGGGAATATAATGGATCTCACTCTGTAAGTAGATTGTTAAATGGTGCAGCTGACTTTACGGGGGAGAGATTACCATGCCGACCTAACCCAGGCATGTGACCCTTGACACCTGGGGCCAGAAGTCAGAAACAGAGGAATTGAAGCATGAGAAGGATTCTACACGAGGGAGAGTCTCCTTGCCTGAGGGGATTACATGGCAAAGGGTGTGGGCTGCCCCTCAGAGGGAAGAGTAGCCCGTGGCTGACAACCAGGAAGAAAGTGGGGCTGCGATCCTACAGACAGAAAGAACTGCATTCTGCCAACATCCTGAATGAGCCTAGAAATGAATTCTTCCCCAGTCAAGCCTCCAGATGAGAACACAGCCCAGCAGCCATCTGGATTTAGGCTTTTGAGACCCTGTGAAGAGGCCCCAGTCACACTGTGCCTGGACTTCTCGTCTACAGGATGGTGAGTTAGTACACAGGAGTGTTTTAAGCTGATAAGTTGCTGGCAACCTGTTATGCAGCCATAAAAACGAATGTAGTAGGATTCACGTAGGCTGAAGTAATGTAAGTGGGGATGGCAGCGATAATAGGGAGATGCCCTGTCCACACACAAATGACACCCTTTGACAAGGCGTGAGCATCTGTAGGGCAAGCAGCTCCTGACAGCACGTATCCTGCCCGTCCAGCCCAGTTTGAACCCACTCTTCATTGTAAAGTGTTCTGCATTCTGTTTTCTGCTTTGCAATGGCTTGGTGGCATCTGACCATGTCACTTTACTTAGGAACTGCAGTCCAGCCATCTGTATGAGTAATGAAATTAGATGCTCTCTAAAGTCTGAGGCTCGTATCATCTGTTATGGCTTTGTGATTGTTTACACCCCACTTTCCCAAGTGCCCGAGCACCTGGAGCAAGAGGTGTGGGCAGCTCGCTGCTTTTTGGACCACGGTGATGCCGGCCTATTCCACGCTCACTCATTCCATAGGCGGTGGCTGTGCGTAGAGCAGAAGCAGATTATTGTCCTACACAAAGAATCAAGATGAATTATGGAATGAAGGGAGAGAGAGAGTGAATTGGGAACTAAGGCCAGGAGCCAGTGTGGGTCAGGAAAGCAATTTAGAAGAGCCACGCAGGGCAGGACTCCATCCACAGGCCAGGATGCCACGACGTCTTTAAAATGGCATTCTGAGAACACGCACACAGCGTGCCGAGGGAAAGAAGCAGGATCTGAGGCAGCGCGTATGGGAGAATCAGCGGAAATCATGCGAAGTGGGTTTATGAATCCACTCAGCTCTTCCCCAGGAAGTGCTCCTTTCACAGCACAGAGGGCAGCAGGGGCTGTGTGACCCAGCCCCCTCCCACAGGTGCGCTCACATCAGAATCCTCACCGGCTGGCACAAGAGGGTCCAACAAGACACCGGTCAGCTCGTGGTTCCGTTGTTGCTGGGCATATGGGTGGTGATCTTTCTGTTTGTGTGGTAGAATGCACATAACATAACATTTACTGTCTTAACCATCGAGGGGGTTCAGCAGTCACCACCCCCAGCCGTGCCCAGAATGCTTTAAATCCTGCAAAACTGAAACTCTACAGCAAGCCACTTCCCTTGTCTTCCCCAGGCCCTGGCACCACCATACTCGATGGCCCTGTGAGGGTGACCGCTCTGCGAACCTCACACTGGAGTCAAATGCTGTTTGTCTTTCTGTGATTGGCTTATTTCACTTAGTATAATATCCTCAAGTTTATCCATGTTGTAGCGTGGGTCAGAGTTTCCTGTCTTTTTTTTTTTAATTTTATTTATTTATTTGAGAAAGAGAATGATAGAGAGCACGAGCGGGGGGCGGGGAGGGGAGGGGTAGAGGGAGAAGTAGACTCCCTGCTGAGCGGGGAGCCTGACGCGGAGCTCGATTCCAGGACCCTGAAATCGTGACCTGAGCCAAAAGCAGACTCCTGACTGAGCCACTGAAGTGCCCCCCTCAATCCAACCTCTTGAAAATAATATAGACATGCATACACACATAGTTGATTAACAAATACATAAATATTTGATTAAAGAGGAAATGGCCATCCCAAATGCAGACTATTAAAAAAGTAATTACAATGACAATACTACATATCAGAGTGTATAGAAAATGTCCAAACTGTACTCAGAAAAAGCCCAAGTCTCAAAATATTTTGTTTGTTCTTATTGTCATTTTTATTAATAGCTACCATTGGTAGAGTGTTGACTGTGTTTTTAGCACAGTGATAAGCACTGTATATGCCTTATCTGATTTAATCACTCTCTGCATCTTACCAGGCAGATGTTAAGTAATTAGCATCCAGAGTGCCCCCGGAGTTTCCTGTGTTTTAAAGACTGAATAATATTCCGTTGTGTGTATGTACCACATTTTGCTTATTCACGTGGGTTGCTTCCAAAGTGCACTAATCTTATGCACATAGTTCAAAGGATGTTTTCATTCTTTGGGCTCTAGGGGTGCTCATGGATACTGATTTTTTCCTCGTTATTAGGCCTTTCCAGTGGACAGAGCAAGGAAATAGCCAAGTTTTTAAAAGGCAAGATACTTATTTTCTGTTATTTAAAGATTTTATCTACTTATGTGACAGAGAGAGAGAGCACGAGCCGGCAGAGTGGCAGGCAGAATCCCCACTGAGCAGGGAGCCCGATGCGGGACTTGTTCCCAGGACCCTGAGCTCATGACCTGAGCCGAAGGCAGATGCTTAACCGACTGAATCACCCAGGTGCCCCTAAAGACAAAATACCCTTTGAATTAAATAATTTTGCTTCCAGATCAAATTTAGGACTATTACATTTTATTAAGCTTAATTGATCCATATATATCTTCATTCTCTGAAATAAAAATCCTTATTCTCCATGACACCAAAATAATTGCTAATTTGTCTTATGCACACAACTACTTCAGGATAATAATACCAACACTGGCTAGCAGCAATGTGGTTCCTGAAGGTAGTTTAACTGTGTGTACACACTGTGTGTGTGTGTGTGTGTGTGTGTGTGTGTCCCTGAAGTATTTCCCACGAGGGACGGAGAGTCAGATAATTATGTCAGGGGTCACATTCGGTAGCCGCTTTCCGTCGGGCTTATCTTCAGTCAGTACACAAGCAGGTTCGTTGGCTTCATTTTCCTTTAGAGTTTTAGGAGTTGCTTTTTAATTGATTTTTTTGTGTTATAACTATTTGCGTGGACCCTAGGGTAGGCCTGCATGACAATGTTATAGTCAAAGTCCAGCTCCTGTCTCTGTCCTCACTGCTCCATCCCTCTACCCTCCTATCAGTAATTTTGTGGAAATTTATATTATATCCTTCCACTTACAAATACTTACATATTTTCATATTCTCTCACATTCTCAATACACAGTCATGTATCATACCCATGATCACGTATCCGTCTTGGTGTTTTCACTGAGCAGGATGTCTTAATGTCTACCCACAGCAGCATATGGACACGGTCCCTGTTCCCTTTGTATAGCTGTATAGTACTCCATTGTAGAGAGCTCGCAGTTGAGTGAGCCAGGCCTCTGTGCTGTTCCCAGGCATTGCTACTGTAAGACGTGTCATAGTGATTCATCCTATGCACACATGTTTGTATATTTTTTCCCCACTGTGTCTTTTGGATATGTTTCTAGAGGTGGAATTGTTGGGTCAGAGGGTAAACAAATATGCCATTTGGTAGGTATTTTGAAATTCCCATCCAAGGGAGAATGTGCATTTTTATATTCTCCTCTGCAGTGTACGAGGGTGACTGCTTCCCCTTAGCTCTGCCAAAAATATATCATCAAACTTTGGAAAACCCAATAGGTTTTGAAATTCAACTGTTTGATCATTGTGCTTTGGAAAAAAATCTGGAACATTTGATCTAACGTGTCTATAACCTTTTAATATACAAATAACTTGCAACTTGAATAAGCACTTAATCATAGGAATTAACAAGCTAATTAAACAGAAAGGGGCTTAAAGCACATACATTTATAAAAGCATCTCCAAGAATGAAAGGCAGTGCCTGCTTCCTTGGCTTACAGCTCGCTGCCCCTTTTGTGACTGTCCTTGTTGTTTGGTTTACTAAGTCCTCTTCTCTTCCTTCTGACTCTTTATAGCTTCCCTTTACAGCTGCTTACGATTATCACCTGGGAGCCTAATCCTTTCCCTAGTGGGGCCCATAATCACCCCTTTATTTGGGAATCTGGACCCATACCTTCTGATGTTGCATAGACCTTGTCTATGCACTCCAGATTTCTTCCTTCCTGCTGCACACCGCCCGGACCTCCTTCTACACCCAGCCCCTTCACCTCACCTTCTCCGGGGGCCATCTTGGCCTGGACTGTATGCGGGCCACTGGAGATACATGATCTCGGGGTGCCCGAGCCAAGGGCTTAAGTGGGAGCAGGAATCTGTCTCCCCTGAGTCTGATGTTCTGCCAGCGTTGATTTCATTTTTACCTTGGCCTTGTTTTAGCTGTCTGTCATGTCCACATGAAACCCTCTTCACCTATGTTTTTCCTTTATACTTATTTCAGGTATCAATTTTTTAGGATTATAAAATAAATTCACGTTCGTTTGTACACTCCTTGGAAAATAAATGGGAGTACAGAATGACAGAAAAAATATATGAACACTCTCCAGATGCACCCACTGTGAACATCTTGGCGTGTTTACTTCTGGTATTTTCTATGCTTTTAAACATAATTGAGATCATAGTGCATATGCACATTTTTATTCTGATTTCTTGTCTAGTTATTACTTTTTCAGAGAACACATGGTTGTATTTATTAATGGCACTGTTCTCTTTCATAATGTCTTAATTTATCTTTTTACTCCTTAATTATTTCCTTCCCTTATATTTTTTAATTAGAAGTATTTTGTCCCCTTCCTACCTATTTTAGTTGAATGCACAGATGATTTATGTTTATAATTTTCATTCAAAATGAAACTTCAGATATTGATTTTTCCTACCCCTGAAGTAGTAGATTTCTATTAAAGTCAGAAAATACAGTGGGACAAACCCATGATAATCCTTCTCACTAAAAAATGACTGCTGGTGGCTTTCAGATTGTTTTTATATTTATGTACACATCTCCCATGAAAAGTTTCATAACCTGTGATTTCACCTAAGTACGTTTCATGAACATTGTCTATGTTAATATGTGCATTGTTTCGACAGAATTTTTAATGTTATATAGTATCTTATTGTGTCGATTTACAAGAGTTTGTTTAACCAAATTTTTGCTTCTAGATAGCTAAGTTGTTTCTTTTCTACTATTTTCTCCTTAGAAACATTGTTTTGCAATTAGTATCTTTTAAGATCGTTTCTGAACACAGTTGACATTTGGAGAAGAAAAGGATTAAATTTCTAGAACTAAAAGGCACAGGTGAAAGGGCCTCCCTATATTCGGAGCTTCTACTGAACGTGTAGATTTGCCAGTTTTCAGGGCAGATCAGTTTCTTCTTCTACCCAGACTTCAGGATTGTACTCCTCTGTCTTCTCACATTTTCACCAACGTGGGACTCAGACACCTAATAGACCTTTTCTGTTTGGTAGGAAAGCATGGCACTACTAATGAGATTAAACTTGCCCCCAATATATGTAGCACTTATAGTCCGGTTCTTAGCCCACTTTTCATTCCACTACTTATTGTTTTTTAAATGCCCTTTCCACGTGAAGCCCAGTAACAATTTGTCTTGTATATTGCAAATATTGTTTCTATTTTGTCATTTTCCTTTTTACTGAATAGTTGATATCAAGAAGTTTTACCTGTTTGTGTAGACTAGTCTGTTTTTTTCTTTATGGTTTTTGCCTTGGGGCCAGTCTTAAAATTTCTCATCCCGTTTTAGGGTTATATAAATATTCAACTATCTTTTCTTTTTGGATTTTATACTTTTATCTTTCTTTAATGTTTCATATTTCAACCATAATGGAAATAATTTTCGTTTAGCAGTGTTCAGCTTTATGAATTTGGAACTGTTGGTTAACACTTAGTAAAGAACCCACAGTTTTCCTATTGATTAGAAATGGATGCAGAGGTTTCTTACCCGATCATCTCTGAGACCCGGACTGCGCGTGCCAGCTGGCCTGGCATTTCCTCTGGGGCCTTGCAGGGCTGCCCTCGGAATGTCCCTGCATACCTGGGGCAGTTCTTCCTGGTCCTCAGGGCATGGTTGGTGTCCTTTGATTTACCCTGGTCTCAGCCTCTTCATCTCCAAACCATTATCTATCCTCTTCCTTTGTCTTCTTCCTAGGCTTAGATGCCAACGTGCCGGGGGGTGAGAACCAGTTTCTCTTTCTCTACAATGTACCCATCCCAATGCACAACCCCCTTTTTCTTGGACTGGGATCCCCTAATAGCAGGCCCTGAGATAAGGGGTTGGGCCCAAGTAATTTACTCTGGAGGTGATTCCAGGAAGTGCTGGCAGGTGAATGCTGTGTGAGACATGGGAAGCAAGCCAATAGCAGGGACATCAGTGACTGCTGTGGGCAGCTGGGCCCCATCCTGTTGCGTACCTGTGGCCAACTGTAGGACATGCCTCAGAACTGGCCCATCAAAGCAGTGGGGGAGCGAGGGTGTTTACCCACCAACTCTTGCTAAGTCACCGCTTGAGAGCTTTTCCCAGGGGCCCTGCACTTCCTGGTATTTTGGACTTCTCCTCCTGCAGAGGAAGGCTTGAGACAGAGTCACAGGTCCCTCCAGTCGGAAGCCGGGGGAGGGTGGATATGGGAAGGCCACTAACTGTCACTGCTCAAGCCACTCCTTGAAAGTATCTCTGACTGATGGTTGTCCAGGTCCTACTGAAAATACTCCCACGGCGGGAGAGTTCAGTGTAGACTGTGCCATGGTGGGGCGGCTCTTGCTAGAAGAAAATCCTTCCCTTGACTGAGTCCAAATATCACTCCTTAAAACTTTCCCATGTTATTCTAGTTCTGCCTCTTGGGGAGAAAAAAGATCAAAACCTATTTTTCAGAGGAGTTTGAGCAATTACCCAGAACACCAGCATCTGTGCTCTTGTGCAGACAGCGTCTAACTGAATTGTGTGGTTACGAGTTTCTTTCTCGTCCTCTATGTATTTACTCTGTTGTTTGCTAGAACAGCTACTCGCCACACACAGGGGTGTGAGCGGAGGGGAAGCCGGCTCCATCCGCATCTCAGCAGCGTGGGATGGAGGAAGGGCCGCTTAGCCAACACCACCTTGCTTAGGTCAGCTGCTCCAGGGAGCTGGGGGAAAACTGTCCCACTGGATGACTAATTCATGAGTCAGGGAATGTTTATTCTCATGTTCCCATTTTTAAAACTCGCAAATGCTTCCCTCCCACAAGCAAACAACTGCCATTTTTGTTCTGAAGGACTGTAGATTGGCCAAATCTATCATCATTGTAATCTCTTACCACATGTTAATGAAATACATGCATTTAATTTGGCTTAGAAGAAGATGGATTCCGAAGACAAGATCCGATTTGGGTCTATTTCCTTTCTTGCTCCATAAGCGAATCCCAGATGAAACAAATGAAAGCCAGGGCTCCCAGCCGTCCCGTAATGACAAGCCCACAAGCCAATGACGCTGAGGAAGGAATTTGTACTTTGCACTCACTGGCTTTTCTTCAAATATTTGGGTGGGGCACTTGCATCTCATAGTTCAACGACAGGGAGAGTGATAAATGAGATCACAGACTAAGTTCTATTGTCATTGCGTTGCAAAAGTTAAGTAGGACTAATTGCAAAGAATCTGGATTAGGAGCCCCCCTCAAGGTCAGAAGTTGAATGCAATGGCCGTCCATCTCATAAGATGTTCGATAGTGCCAGAGGACTCTTGTTTCTACCATTTCTGTTGGCTCATAGTCCTAGATCAGCAGAGAGACCCAAGTCTGTGGGATTTAGGAATTAATCCCTGACCTAGGAGTCAGAGGCCAGGCTAAGCAAATTGCAAAGAGAAGTTCTAATTTACAAAAGCAATGCTACTCTCCCTAGTGGTGAGCACCTGAATCTCTGGACCCCAAAGCATGTGTCCCCAGAGGTCTCCTCCCACCCTGAGCTCCAGGTCTCCCTCACCCCACAGCCGGGCACTGCTACCCTGGCTGAACTTCCAAGCACGCCAGGCTGAGCAGGGCTGGGTGGGCAGGCGTCTCAGAGGTGCCCTGTGGGCTTCAGGAGTCTTTGATGATACTGGCTGCTGCGTCCCAGCCTGATTCTCTTGGGATCCAGAAGGAGGCACTCCATCCCGGGGAAGATGCAGGTCCTGGCAAAAAGTGAAGGACTGAAGGCTCATGCCATGGCCTGGGGTCATCCCTGTCTCTGTTACCTGTCAGTGAAGACCTGGCCCATCCTTAACAATGGAGCAAGATGGCAGGAGGGAGGCGCCGTGGGGCCAAGTTATTTTGTGACACAATGAATAACCTTAGAAATTGCACCTTTGTGTCATGACCAATTTTTAAGAGTTCCCTTGGAGACAGAAGTTGAGCTGAAACTTAAAGTTTTAGGAAGCCAAGAATGAAAAGTGATCTGTGTCTAAAGCACTAGCCTGCCGCAGAGAACTTTTGAATAGAGATCTAGAGTTAGCAAACATCAGTGACCTAGAGTTCTGGTCAAGAACAAACAGACATTTATATATAACACAATGTGTCATCTACAGGGCATGTGAATGTACTTCTTGCAAATTTTGTTGCTGTTTCACCAGACAAGGAATGGTTGTTTTTGTTTTTTTTCAACTAACATCACCTTTTTTTTTTTAAATTAGTTTCTGAAGTAGAATTTAGTGATTCATCAGTTGTATACAACACCCAGTGCTCATTACATCAAGTGCCCTCCTCAATGCCCATCCCCCAGTGACCCCATCCCCCCACCCACCTCCCCTCTAGCAACGCTGTTTGGTCCCAATGGTTAAGAGTCTCTTATGGTTTTCCTCCCTCTCAATTTTCATCTTACTTTTCCTTCCTCTTCCCTACGTTCATCTATTTTGTTTGTTTAATTCCACATATGTGTGGAATCGTGTGGTCTTTGTCTTATTTCACTTAGCATCGTACCCTCTAGTTCCATCCATGTCATTGCAAATGGCAAGATTTCATTTTTTTGATGGCTGGGTAATATTCCATTGTATATATATACACCACATCTTCTTTATCCATTCATCTGTCGATGGGCATCTGGGCTCTTTCCATAGCTTGGCTATTGTGGACATTGCTGCTATGAACATTGGGGTGCAGGTGCCCTTTCAAATCACTATGTTTGTATCTTTGGGGTAAATACCTAGCAGTGCAATTGTTGGGTCATAGGGTAGCTCTATTTTTAACTTTTTGAGGAACCTCCATACTGTTTTCCAGAGTGGCTGTACCAGCTTGCATTCCCACCAACAGTGTAAGAATGTTCTCCTTTTTCCACATCCTCTCCAACATTTGTTGTTTCCTGACTTGTTCATTTTAGCCATTCTGATATCTCATCATGGTTTTGATTTGTTCTTCCCTGATGCTGAGTGATGTGGAGCACTTTTTCATGTGTCTGTTGGACATTTGGATATCTTTTTTGGAGAAATGTCTGTTCATGTTTTCTGCCCATTTCTTAACTGGATTGTTTGTTTTTGGGTGTTGATTTTGATAAGTTCTTTATAGATTTTTGGATACTAGTCCTTTATCTGATAAGACATTTACAAATATCTTCTCCCATTCTGTAGGTTGCCTTTTAGTTTTGTTGATTGTTTCCTTTGCTGTGCAAAAGCTTTTTATCTTGATGAAGTCCTAGTAGTTCATTTTTGTTTTTGTTTCCCTTGCCTTTGGCGATAGGTCTTGCAAGAAGTTGCAGCGGCCAAGGTCAAAGAGGTTGCTGCCTGTGTTCTCTAGGATTTTGATGGATTCCTGTCTCACATTTAGGTCTTTCGTCCATTTTAAGTTTATTTTTCTGTACGGTTTAAAGAAATGGTCCAGTTTCATTCTCTTACATGTGGCTGTCCAATTTTTCCACCACCATTTGTTGAAGAGACTGTCTTTTCTCCATTGGATATTCTTTCCTGCTTTGTCAAAGATCAGTTGACCTTAGAGCCCAGGGTCCATTTCTGGGCCCTCTAGTCTTTTCCACTGATCTGTGTCTGCTTTTGTGCCAGTACCATGCGGTCTTGATGATTACAGCTTTGTAATAGAGCTTGAAATCCGGAACTGTGATGCCTCCAGCTTTGGTTTTCTTTTTCAACATTACTTTGGCTATTTTAGGTCTTTTCTGATTCCCTACAAATGCAAGGAATGGTTTTAAACTGAAGGCAGCCATTGGCACTTACTGCAGTGTCCTCACAGTTAGGTCGGGGGCAGCCAAGTGTGTAAGAGAGAACAAAGCCCCTGTGTCGGGGTCCTGAATTCTCTGGGACCTGGCCATTACATGATCTAATTCCCTTGTTGGCACAACGAGGTCAACGGTGATGCTCACCTGTCCAGGCAATACCTGGGGCTAGAGGTTAAGACCTGCGAGTCTCTGGGCGCGGCAGCAGCATGTGGACCCCACATGGGATTTTCTGAAAAACTCACCCAGTAGTGGGCTCAGCCAAGCTCATTTCCTTTTAGAGAACCAAGACTTTTTGTTGCTATCGTCAGACTCATTCATTACCTATTTTCATATTAAAATAATAGAAAGTTCATTAAGTCATAAAAGTGGGGGAAAATGTCACATAATATTGGGGACAGATGTTTACTTTCAAAGCATGCATAGATGTCCTGTATTTTCCAACGAAGTGGAAGACAGATACTTATAACAGCCCTTACCAATTAGCGGTATTCCCTCCTCACTGCCAAACCCACCGTGCGACACACACACTGATGGCTGGATTTGCCGTCACAGAGCCCTGAGCTTTAAAGGACATTGTCCTCCTGAGTGGGCATCCGGTCCTACCCTGATGCTGGCTGCAGACGGTAGGCATTCTTTGATGTTACGTGTCCCTCCCCTCTGCTTGGGCCACCTTTTCCCCTCCGCCATGGTTCCTTGCTTCCAGGATCTCCCGAGGAGGACTTTCCATGACATTCCAGGGACGCTCCCAGCTTCCACCAAGGGGACGGGGTGTGGGAGAAGACGTGGAGATCGGATTCCAACCTTGGATCTACCCTTTACTGCTTTGTGAACCCGGACAAGCCCTCTGACCTGTATCTGAGCCATGGTTCTTTGAACGGTGGGAACACATACGATACATATGGACCCATATTTACGTATCTCATATGCGAGGAATAAACTGAATTATGTAGGCCAAATGTTCTGAACTGCCTGGCACACAGTTAGTGCTCAATAAGTGGGAGTACGGACTCGGACAATGCTGACGATGTCAGCAGTTACGGATCTCCGTGTAGAGGCAGGCTGCGAGTTGCCACTCAACCACATTTAAGAAAACAAGCCAGACGAACACCTTACAGTTTACAAGCTGCTTGCAAACTCATGATGAAATTTCATCCCACCACCACCCCGTGGGGTAGGTAGGGCAGAAACGCATTAGGCTGTTACCACCGGTCCCTCTTCCCCCTCCCAAGGCTCAAGGTCACAGAGTAACAAGCAGGGAGCCAGGCCTGCACCGCCAGCCACCTGGGGCTGAGGTCTGTCCTTTCCTGGCGCCTCCCTGTCCTTGTGCAGCGCCGCTCGCAGCCTCTCCCCCTGCCTCCCCTGCTCACATAGCCCACCCTGTCTGCTGGGAACAGCCTGCATCCCTGTCTGGGAGGATCCCCTGGCCTCCGAGCCTCTGTCAACACCACCTCCTATGTGACCTCCCTCCAGAAGCCCTGGGTCGAGGTAATTTCTTTTCTTTCTAAGTCGTGTTACCCTTGAGCAACAGGAGGAAAAAGCAAAACGAGGAAATATGGTAAAGCATTTAGGTAATTTTGGAGTGGGGGAAGACAAGTAGTGAGCTGAAGGATGAAACAATGAAGAGAAATATTTAAACCCCAAATACTCACATGTGAGTTCTGGGAGATGCATGTCTCAGTGCCATTTCTCCCCTGTGGCTGACAAGGTGTGACCTACTCAGGGTAAAAGTCGGGGCGCCACTGATCGTTTGGAGAGACAGGAAGAGGGTGCATTTAAATGTCAGGATGGCCACGAAGTGCCTCCTATGTGCAGTGGTGGGGGAGACCAGATTTAAGAGAGTGAGTGGGCTTTGCAGATGCTCGCCTTCTTCCAGGGAGCAGAAGACCAGGGGCGGGAGCCCCAAGACCCCTCAGGAGCTTCCCATGACAAGTGGGGTCCCTGGGCCCAAGGTACAGGGGAAGCCAGGCCACAGTGTGGGTGGAAATAAGGGGCAATATGCCCGGCAGGTCTGGGTTGAACCCGATGCTGGGGGGAGGCGGAGAACAACAGCCCAAAGAGGGTGGCCCACCCTGCACCAGGAAGGCCACCCAGGCACCCTCGGGGGTTGCTCCAGTGAGGTGGGCACCCTCCGGTGAGGCCTGTCGGCGAGGCCCACGGCCCTTCCGAGAGCCTCCAGCTTGAGGCCCAAGGAATTCCGCCAACAGCAGAGGAACACACCGTTCCTTGTTTCTGGGGAGTCAAAGGTGGTGACAAGCCTCGTCCGTGATCTCAGCGTTCACCTCTGTGTTTACACCCTCGCTTATAACGGGTAATATCCTTCCTCAGTGAGCCCCTAACTCTGTGGCCAGCCCCCAGGCGAAGGCCATGCTGGGCAATGAGGCCAGGCCCGTGCAAACACCGCCCGTGAGGCCCCGCGGCAACGTCCTGCCCGAGGCTGTGAGCGGGGCCTTCCCGCCGTCCTTACAAGAATCGGGAGAATTGGGTTGGTGGGGAAAAGACGGGTCTTGCAACAGGCGGCCCGCACAGGCGGCTGCAGTTGTGGAAGCAGGAGAATCAACATTGGATTCTTCCCTCACAATGAAGTACATTCCAGATGGGTTAGTGTGGCGGACGACAAGGTGAAGGAGTTTGAGGGAAGTGTGGTGGGTATTTTTACACTCCGGGGGTGAAAAGGCTTCTCTGCGCGTGGAACCCGAGCCAGAGAGCAGGAGGGAGCGCTTACAGCCTCTCTGCGAGGAGCGGCCTTCCGCCCCAGGCGCTGGCCTGCAGCATCGATGGCACTGACGTCACCTCCGGAGGGGACTTGAGGAATCTCGGAATTCACAGCAACGCGGCCGTTCCCTCGGCCCGGCGGGCTTCAGGCCTCCAGCAGCCCCGCGACGAGCCCGCATCCCCCCCGGCGGGAGACCCACACTCAAGAAGTGAAGTAACTGGAGAGCTTGGGTCAGTAAAGCACGAGAATGACGAGCGCGCTCTTGGAAGGGTCATCCGCTTACAACAGAAGAAGTAAAATGGAAATAAATCTGAGGGGGAAAATGGTTACAATTCATCGTCCATCAAAGATGTGGACGTTGAAACGGCAGCCCGACCCCGAGTGGCGTCAGATCGAGCGTCTAGAAGAACCCGCTCGGGCCCAGGCCAGGAGCAGGGCCGAGTTGCTCCACCTCGCAGCCTCGGCCTCCTCGTCCGGAAAGTGGGGACAGCGATGGTCTCCAGCTGGTGGCCGGCATGGACACACGGGCTCTCTGTCACAGCTAGCATATGTCCACACAGGCCCGGGTGTCCCGCTGGCTGCCTTTCCCCCCCAAGGCCCGGGCGCCGGCAGGACACGGGAAGCCGCAGAGCCGTCCTGCGAGGCAGCGTGCACGTACTAACAGCGGTGCTGCAGTCAGGGGCGTCCAGGCCAGCGATCTGGGGGCCGCACGATGCAGCAAACCTCCAGCAGCCGCACGATGTCTTTCTTGCTTTGTCAGGGGTCTGAGGGAATCTCTTTGGTCTTGAGCAGAGAAAGAAGGAAGGAGGGGAGAGAAGGGGGATTGTGGGACATGGCCTCGCCCCGGCCCCCGGTGTCGTGCCAAACCCGAGAGCCGTGGTCACCCCGAGTGCCGGGGTCTCTGGTGGAGTCGGGCAGGCTGAGCCCATGAGCTGATTGTGGCGAGGAAGGGGCTGTGGGATTCCTGGCTCCTCAGCGCCCCTGCCCCTGTGATTAGGGCCACGGCAGGAGGGCCCGGACACCCAGCCCGGGGTGGGAGCAGGAGCCTGACGGTCTCTTCCTTCCCCACCAGCCGTGGCTTTCATGTCTCCGGCTCTTCGTCTGCATGTGTTCTCAAGCCTGAGGAGGCCAGAGGAAGAATGCTCATTTCCTGGGGGCTGGTTTTCATTTCCCGGGCAGACGCTGCCAACTCGGCCCTCCCCGTGCAGCTGCCCTGGCCTCCCTGCCAGCTCATGTCCTCCCACTTGGGCTGCGCTTCCAGGTCCCTCCAGGGGTCCCGGGTGCACCTGCGGGCAGCTGAGCGGGGCCCGTGCAGGACTGGTCACCGCAGCGGTGGCTGGAGGTGGAGGCGGGGCTGAGTGGTCTGGACGAGTTACAGGAGCGATGCCCCTTCCTGCAGACCTGCCAGAGAGCACCCTCCCCATAGGCCTCCCTGCTGCTCCCGCTGGGTCAGCCCCTAGCACAGTTCTATGGACCTTGTTGTCACTGGCTGTGCGTTAGCGGTTGGGGACCAGTGCACCTGCAGCTTTTGGTCTGGAGGTTTTGGTAAGTTCCCTGAGTGGGCAGTGGATGGAGGCTGTCGGAATGCAAAGTTGCACGAGGAAGAGTATGGTGCCCACGATAACGGAGGGTAGGATCCCAACCTCCTAGCTGCCGATCGGACCCTCGCCTGAGCACCAAGTTCCTTCCCAGCTCGTGCTTTGAGAAGTGCAGATTTGATCACTCTTTCACCCTCTGGTTTCCGAGAAAGCTCAGGCTGCAGGTGAACCCGCCTTCCTGGGCAGAATCTGGCCCTAAATGCTGGGTACCTTTCTTGTTACAGAGAAGTATAACATAGGAAGTCCTCCTGGCATTCTTCCACCTTTCTCCCCAAGAACTGGAGACTGGGTGCCCTACTGGTACCCTGCCTGCTGTCCTGTCCCAGCCCCTGCAGTGGACCCCAAGTCCCTCTAACCAGAAGGTGCCCCAAGCCAGAGAGAGAGCAAGGTAAAGGCACTAAGGGGGCAGCTGCCTACCTGGCCTCAGAGCAGCAAGATTTCCCAACCTCGCCCTACGGGAGCGTTTACTGGCCTCCCTAGTCTGCCTCTCCTCCATCCTGGCATAGCCCTAGGTTTGGGGTGAGGATGTCCGAGGCTCTGGAGTCACTCTACACCCCCAGACTCATCCTGCAGTCTCCACCCACTGATCTGATATCTCAGCACCACCCCTCCCCCCAGCTCACCCTCCCTTGTGAACTGGACGCAACAGGAGGGGAATTTACGGGACATTATAAGACCCTGAGCCACCAACCACAGAGGGAAGACCCCAGTAAGGGCAATGGAGTGGCGAGAATGTGACCCCCGGCTGCAGCCAGGCTGTGAGGGTGAAAGTTCAAATCCATGAGGACTCGGCAGGTGGGAGCCAGAGGGAAACCCTTACTCAGACCCCAGGAAACACCTTCGGGAACTGTGGGAAGCTGAGAGTGAGTCCTGGCATGCCAGGGGTCCAGTCCTGGTGGAAGGGACCCCAGCAAAATGTGGCAGGGGCTCTGGGAGTGGGGGTGGGTGACCCCGCAGCCTCGCAGAGCCAAGTCGCTGTGAGTCTACAAGCGGAATTCCTCCCCCACTGAGACTTGGACACGTTGTTGGAATTGCCAGCCCCAGCACCTCAGTTCTGGGCCACCTCGGGAGATCGTGCCTTCAAAGTCATGAGTCCTGGCCCAGAAGAGCCGGGCAGAGGGCGAGGTGAACCTGTCTCAGGCCACAGAGAGGTCTGCCGTCCTCACATCTTCTTGGACGTCAGACATTTGGCTTCCACGTGGCGGTGCTCAGTCTGAGGGGAGCACGTGTGGAACCTCAGGGTTCAGGGGAGATGGTGGACCTGAGCGTCCCATGCCAACCGCCCCAGGTTGGGGTTCCCCAGTGCCTCCCTAGAGTCTAGACACATCCGGGCAGAAGATGGGGTGATCACACAAGACAGGAGATTTTAAAAATAAAGTTCATTTTTCAAGAATAGTTTTAGATTTACAGAAAAATTATGTAGATAATACAGAGACGGGACTCTGCGGGTGTGTGGCAGGTGAGGGTGTGGAGCTGGGAGACTCCCGGTTTTCCACGAAAGCACAGTCTAGTCAGGGGGCCTAGTTAGAGGGGCGAGAAGGTCAGAGGGGCCAAAGCCCGGTGGCGGCAGCGGAAGCAAGGGGAGAGGAGACGCTGCCCTGGGGGACACCGCCCGGCCGCCTGGACCGGCCCCATAAAGCTCCGTGCAGGTTTCCGACTTCCGAGCTGCGGGAGAACAAGCCTGGGCTGTTGTAGCTGCGGAGTCTGTGCTCATGTGTTTCAGCGGCAGGACCTGTAAGACGGGTTTAATTTTAAAATTATGGGCTGAATCACGCGAACGTAGCTGGCGCTCCCGGCCGTTAGCAGGAGGCAGGCGGCGTCAAGCAGTTGACGTCGCCACCCACCCCGGAGGGAGGGACTGGACCCCGTCGGGCGGAGCGGTTGAGTGTCCTGCTCAAGGACACGGGGCTCGTTCACCTGCCCGCCCCGCAGGCCGAGCGGCAGATCCTCGCCCGGAGCAAGTGGAGCAAGTGGCGGCCGCTCCTTCCCGGCCGCGTCCTGCGCTGGGGTCAGGGCTCCCGCGTCGCTCCTGAGCAAGCCCTGGGCGAGGGGCGGGAAGGGGCCCCGAGGGAAAGCGAACCCACGCAGAAGGGCTCGGCCGCCCAGGGGCCGTGTGAGGTGGCCGTGGCCCCGGGAGGCCGCCCCGCAAACGGAAGATGTGCAGTTACAGCAGCGGGCGAGGCCCTCACGCTTGTTCACGCAGCTTCACGGGGAGCCCGTCTGCGTGGGAGCGGGAGCGGATCGGAGGTGGAGCAGGGGGGCGCGGGGGCCGCAGCAGCTGGACTCCAGGGCAGGCGCCCCCGGAGCCTGTGGGCTTGGAGGCGAAGGCGTCCAGGCCAGTGGTGCCTGTGAAGAATAAGGACGATAAGAGGACATGGGACAAATGAACAGCACATTTCCAAATGCCCCACATTCGGGGACACAGTGCGGTGGGAGAGGGCACTTCTGTGGATGAGATTTGGGGTTGGTATCAAAGCAGGGGTGCAGAGCCGACCCTGCGGGCTGCAGGTGGTAGGGCGGCAGGGGCCATAGGGGGGGTCCCCCCAGGGCCTCCACTCCCTGTCCCCCTGCTGCTGACACCAGAGACATCGGGGGGAATGGCCCCACAAAGCACCTCAGGTTTGCCTGCAGTTTCAGAGCTCCGGGCCTCCGTGTTTGATCCCGCCAGCCGCTCTCAGGTGCCTTTCCAGAGGCTTCCCCTCCGGCGCCTCTGGCTCCTGAGTTCAGCTTCCCTGCACCCATCCGGCCCTTGGCAGATGTGACTGAGGACAGAGAGACAGAGAGACAGGGAGAGTGGGGGTCAGAGAGAGAGGAGAGTGATGGGGGGGTCAGAGAGAGGAAGGCAGGGAGGGGCTCAGAGAGAGAATAAGGGGGAGTTAGAGAGAGAAGGAGGCGGGGAGGGGGTCAGGGAGAGAGGGAGGCAGGGGGGAGTCAGGAGTCCAAGCACCAGTCTTTAAAGGTGATTCCAACTCTCACGCTCGCTGCTGTCACGTGCTGTTTCCAGCGGCTCATCTGGGAGCACTTTGCCGCGCAGCCGGCCGCGAGTCTTCCTCTGTCGTGCGAGCCCGTGGGCCAAGGTTCCTGGCGACGTTGGCTGTGCTCAGAGCTCTCGCCGCTGGACCTTTCCTGAGGACGGAGGACACGGCGTTTGATCAAGAGATACGCTCCATGCGTTTGCTTGTTACATTTCCGCGGGGAGAGAACTGGGCGAGGTGGCCTCTGCTCCTTGGGCCTCAGCGCCCAGCGCGCTTCCCCCGCCTCTCCGGAGCCGAGGAGCTCAGCCCTGCCTGCCCTGCACGTCCCACACGCACGCTGTGCACACACACACTGTGCACACACACGCCGCACACACACACTGCACACACACTGTGCACACACGCGCACCGCACACTGCGTGGGGTCTGTCCAGTCTTTTGTACTCTCTGTCCCAGGGCTTTTGCGCCTGTGTGTGCCTTTCTCTACTTGGTATTTATCAAGAGTTTTTGGCTCCTTATTATGCATCGTGACCCTCTCTCGTGACTCTTCCTCAGTTCTCATGGCTCCCGCCAGACTCTGAATTTTCCAGGGTCTGAGCTGTGGGCTTCTTCTCTACTAGGAGGGCCTTCTCCCCCGGCCAAATTGGCGTTGGCTTCTGGGGCAGGGGAGGATCTCAGATGCTGCTGAGCTGCTCACCCTCATCTCCCCAGCTCCCTCATTCCATCCCTGATATGCTCTTCCATCCCCGAAGGCCCCCTGCAACAGACTGTTAGGGTTATTTGCTTGTGGTTGGTTTTCGTTTTATAAGGTGTAAGATCTTCTGGTTCAGAAACACGAAGGCCCCAGGGCATGAGGTCCAGGTGGGCTGAAACCATGCAGGTCACACTCCATAACTAGTACCTCGAACCCCAAACAGACCTCCATGTGTTGGCAGTGATGGCTGGTCAGCGGGGCCCTGGCATGTTAGGGTTCCGTGCGGTAGCTGAGAAGAGCAAACCCCAACGCTGGGCATCCCCAAGCCAACCAGCTGCTGAGCTGTGCAGGGTAGCTCTCGATGAGCCTGGCAGGTACCGTGAAAGCCCTCAACAAAGGTCTTGTGTGAGACAGGAGCTTTTGTGCTCTACGGAGCTCACAGAGTCCTGTGGCCGAGGGATTCAAGTGTTGGCCTGGGGCTCAGAAACAGAACTCTGGGAAGAAAGCTATTTCTACTTTTGGACACACATCGCACTTCCTCCTTCTGTTGGATCCCGAGCACAACCTGGAGGACACATCTTGGCCCCATCCTGTGAGGAGTCTGTGAGCAACCAGACTCCCGCGAGTCGTCTTGGATGGTCTGCGCGGCACGGCATGGCCAGCTGGCAAGAAAACATTCACGTTAGCAGAAATGCTTGTTTTGCTGAGTTTGGGTTTTTAAAAACCTGATTCCTACTCCGTCGACTTGTGTGTGTGAACCGCAGTGGAGCAGGCGTGGTGGCGTTATTTCTCCTTTGTCTCTCCGCTAGCACAGGAATGGCCCCGTGCGGACACTGCTGCGTCTTGGTCACTTGGGAGGGTAAACATCTGGGATTTTGTCTGTTGGCTTTTTTCTTCGATGTTGAATGGACGACAAAAAATATAACAAAGAAAGAAACATATTCTTAACTCAGACGCATACGGTCTCAAACTTTAAAGATTATTCTAGAACCGGAAAACAAAAATTGCTTAACTCTTATAATAGATGCATTTGAAGTAAATTAAAAAACTTAATCCAAGCCTCTTTTCTCTGCAAGCTGAGGAAAACCATCTGTTTCATCAGGCTCGCTCTGGAATGTCGTGGGGCCGAAGCCCCGGTGCGGCCGTGCCACACACACCGACTCCAGCAAAAGAAACACAGACGGGGAACGGCTCTCGAGCTGCCCAGCCGCCGTTCCCATGCAGAGTGGGGGTCCCTGGGCAGGCAGGAGGCCCGGGGCCTGCAGTCACACTTGGAGGAGAGGCCCGTGGAAATGAAGGTCATGACCTCGTGAAAGGCACAGCCCTTCTGGAGTGGTGGCCGCAGAGGAAGTGACCGGGTGTCCTCCAGCTTCGGCCTTGCCCCCGGTGCCCCTGTGCTGCGCGGTGACTGTTCGCGGCAGCTCTCTGATCCCCGCCAAGTGACAGCCGAGTGCTCAGAGGAAATCCTCTCAATTAAATCAACCCCTGACACGCATGGGGATGTTTGCACTGTGGAGGGAGATGCGTCGCTAGACCAAATGAATCCTTATCGAGTGAATTAAAAAAATGAATTTTGAGCTAATGACAGAGTCACTATAGACTCTGTGCAAATGTAGGACCTGTGGACCCATCTGTTAGCTCCCCCCATGGGTGCCACCCACACAGCTACGGTTCGTGCTGTGGACCAGGAGTAGGTGGGGGGCTGCAGGTGGGGTTAGGGGCACGGAGGGAACAGTGTGAATGTGTGTGAGAAGCGCGGAGACACGGTTTGCCAGCTTTTGGCCACGCACTCCACGGCCCGCTCAGGACTCAGCCGACCCTCCAAGCTGTGCGGCGAGGCCCAGGTCTCCCACGACCCCTGGAGCAGAAAACTTCGCTCAGGCCTCAGCTAGACTGTCGCGTGCTCCTCCTGGGCCTCAGGGGGTCTCCTTGGGCACTGGCCAGCCTGGCCTTCGCTGGCAGACGGCCCCCCAGGAAGAGGGCAAGGCGGCTCCCCGGGGCAGGGCTCCACGCTCCCGCATCCCGTCCACACAGCTCCACCTGTCCACCGTGGGCCAAGGGGCGCCCAGTCCTGCGGCCCCGGGTGGCCTCTCACGCCCTCACTGGCACCCACACTTCCTGTCCTGCTGGCTTCAGTGTGGGACCAATGAGCTCGCTGGCTGCTGTCCGTTCCCTGCTTTCCGCTCACGCCCAAATTTGCTGCCTAATGCCTCATTTATGCCACTTTTGTGTTCCATGGAGCAGGCTTCTCTCCATCTTATTTTTGGTGCTTGTTAGAGACAGACGTGATTTTCACCCACCACGAGCACCTTGCCCGTTGGACGGAGACATTTTCCATTCTCATGGCCCTGGGAGCGGCGTCCATCTCTGCCTTCCTGCTCTCTGTTCTTTGCTTCGGCTTCTTTCTTTTTCTTCTTTGCTGCTTCTTTGTTTTTCTCTCTCTTTCCGTGACATGAGCATTCCTTGCTATCATCCCCCGGGTCACACAGCAGCCTTTCTCTTTGTACTTCTGCTGATGGCCGGCCTTCTGGGGATAAAAGGTCCGGCAGAATCTGTCCTGTCCTGGCCACCGCCACGGAGCAGTTCCCCATGCACCTGTGCGGCCTGGGGGCCAGGGCGGCTCGCGCACACTTGACACACACCCCTCAGGCCTGGATTGGGGCTGGGCGAGCGCCCCACCTGTGCCCGGTGACTGGAATCTTGCAGGCCTTCGTCTTGGGGTTCCTGTGGTCACAGCGGGTCACCTGCTGACCCCCGGATGAGACTCAGAGCTGGAGGTGGTGTTTCCCGTCCATCTCCCTGACCATCCTGGTCATAACAGAGCAATGCCAAAGGCAGCCAGGTCCCAGGCAGAGGTCTACGTGTCAGAAAACCCAGAGGGTGAGGAGGCTGGTCAGCAGGCATGGCCAGGACAGTCTCCAGGCTTGTCCATGATGTGGTGGCCATTTAAGTGGCCCTGAGCCCTCAGGCAGGATACATGCAGACGATGCTCCTAGATGTGCAGGACCGGAGAGCGCCAGGGCACGTGTGCTCCTCGTGAGCCTGTCGATTCTGACCGCCTTAGGCTGCACTCTCTCCAGCTCATCTGGCTTGTACACCAACCGGCGAGGTTCCACAGGAGCCCACATCCAAGGGGCAAGCACTCCCTGCTCCCAGAACGTGTGATGCTGCCGGGCCTCTGTGGGCAACGGTGGGACAGTGCCCCGCCCTGCAGAACGACCACATGCTGCGGTCACCTTGGGCTGCACGGGGATGGAGGGTGGGGGACTTAGCTAAGGGGCAAGTCCTGAAATGATGCTGTTTTCCGTTTGTGGGGATTCTCCTTTCTGAGGGAGATGGGAAAGGGTGTGGACAGCGGGTCAAAGGCCGAGTGCCGCCTACCTCCCCACGTGTTCCTCTGCTCTAGCAAAGATGCCCCGGACCCGGCAGCTGCGTGTGGGGCTGGCCTGCGGTTGTCCAACCCTCTGGGGTCTATGGGCTTGTGCGGGGCCCAGACTGGCAAATCCAGCGGGGCTATCATGAGGACCACCACTCCTGGTCTTCTAGGTATTTAGTAGTATTTAATAGTGGTGCTGATTTCTGTCCGTGCCTGTGGGGTCCAACAGTATTTTCGATGGACTGTCTTGGCGGGGGAGGGGGATGGTTCAGAGGTCTCTAGTTATTTCCCGATACTATGATAGCTGTTACCTGCCGGGCAATGAACCATTACCAAGTATGTCCAATGCAAGTATTTAAGGACAAGAGAAGAAACTTCTGGGTGGGGTTTGGACCCAGGGAACCCCTGTGAACCATCCTGGGGCCAGGACTACCTTGATTACTTCACGGCCCTCATGCACCCTGCTCCAGCACGAGAGAATGCTTCAGGTCCCGGGGAGCGGTGTCAATCCTGTCTGTGTCCATCACCCTCACAGACATTCGGCTCTTCCTCTTCCCCGTCTTGCTCGGACGTGAGGAGGTGAGGCGCCTCCCCCGGGCCTCTAGTGTTTCCTGCTCCTGTTCTCATTGCTCTTGGGGGCTCTCTCTGTGATGCCATCTCCCACCACCGTCCCGGCCCAGCCTGAGCCACTCAGGGAGGCCGCTGCCCCGTCAGCCTTGCATTCTGAATTGCTCTGGGGCAGGGGGCCTCCCTGTAGGGCACAGTCACCCCGCACTGCAGACTCCCTCAGGCATGCCCATTTCGGAGCCTTCTCCCTTCCTTCTTTCAGTGTGGGCCGTGGCTCTCTCCACACTTGCCGTGTAACAGCATGCTACCCCCCCCCTCCCCAGCCTTGCCAGCATGCCAGATACCGGGTCAAGGAGAATGCTCCAACTGAGCAAAGTACTCCTTGGCCAACGCATGCTCCGTGCCCTGGTCAGCAGCCTCAAGACTCAGTCCGTGTGTCCCCTGCTGACCCTGCTGGGTCAGAGTGGCCACATTCTGCACCCTCTTCAGGACATGGCCCCTCACTTCTCCCAGAGGCCCCACTCATTCCTGTGGGTAGTATGGCTTGCCCCTTGTCTGGTGGCCTGGAACCAACTAGATTAAAATAAACCATGGCTCGAAACCAATAGTTCCAATGAGATTTGCTACGCAGGGGTCATTGATAACCTTACTGATCTTCCATCTGTACCGTTTTGTTTTTCAGGCTGAAAGTTCTTGTTTCTACCAACATGGTGCCTTTGTTTCGTCTTGGGACGCACCCGAGGGTCTCTGGCCAGTCTACCAACAGTGCCAACAGCTCCTGACGACAAAGCTGTCTGCGGCTCGTTCCTTCCTCAGGGTCCATCCCGAGCACGTGGTCCCACATCTGCTTCTGACGCTTGCCTCGTCGAGGTCTAGCACAGTTTTTGTTACACTCGCCTGCATGTTTTATCTTTCTTCTTCTTACTGCAATCTGCTCTTGCGTTGTGGTTTTTGACTCTCGTCTGTGTGTAAGAAGTGCATTACTTTTGCCTGAGACATTGATGAACTCATTCATCATTTGTGTTAGTTTTATCGCTGATTCTCTTGAGTTTTCCAGGAAGACCCTCATCACTTACAAATAGAGGCGATTTTATTTCTTCTTTCCTGAGTCTTAAGCTTCTGAAGAGCTCTTTGGTCTGACTGGGCTGCATGAGCCCCCCCCTGCCCCCGGTGTGCGGCCGTGCGGTCCTGGTGCTGGGAGGTACCCTTCCTTCCTCTCTGACCACGGGGAAGATGTGCCCGGCTTCTGTCTGTGGGGCTGGATTTGGGGGCTGACGATACATACTTCACTGGTGAATATTAATATCGTATTTCATTAAAATAATTAGAATGTTTTTTTCCTTTCTGTGTGTCAGAGCTATGTAAGTAACATGGGACTCACCTGGCCTTTGAGCGTCTGGGGGGATTTCCTGGGAGGCCGTCCGGATGGGTCTGGTGCTTCTCAGGGTGTCGTTCTGTGATCATGTCCCATGGCTCATCTCGGGAGTGGTCTAAGGAAACTATCTCTACAGAGGTCAGTTTTGGTAAATCACATTTTCCTAGGAAGTTCTCACTGCTTTGAGTTTTCCAAATTTATTTACATTTAGTTTTGCAAAGTGGTTTCTTGTTTTTTAAAAATTCTTTTATTTCAATGGCTATCACCCTTGTCATTTCTTATTTTATGTGTTTGCGTTTTCCTCTTTTTATGATTGGTTTGGCTTGTGGCTTGCCGTATTTTTCTTTCTTTTTCCAAATAACAGGGTTTAAATTTATTTATTAGTTGCATTGTTTTTATTTTTCCAATGAATTAATTTTGGCTTTTATCCTTATTTTCTTCTTTCTGCTTTCTTTTAAATTACTTTCTTTTCCTTTTTCTGATGTATTGGGTGGAATATATCTCCTTTTACTATTGCATCTCCCAGTGATTTAGTTAGGCATAAACTATAAACTTTCTTCTGATTACTGCTTTATTTTATCCCATTGATTTCACTGTGGCTTTCCCATGATCATCGTTCTTTTAAGAAATTCTGCAACTTAGGTCTGTTTTTAGCCTTTGACCCTAGAGTTTTTAATTGACAGGTTTTTCTAATTGTCTTGTGGAAAGGACTTTTTGTTATTAACTTTGAGTTTTGTTTCATTATGAACAGAAAATATTGTTTGTATTAATTCTATTTTCTGGGATTTCCTGAGCTTTGCTTTGTGGCTTGGAAGACAGTGGATTTTCAAGAATGTTTTGAGTATACATGCTGTCTTTTCTACGAGCTCAGGGTTTTGTGTGCACCCTATCGGGTGTACCACTGAGGTTTTGTGTTTCCATTTTGGTCTGTCAGTGTTCCCTGAACGCATCTTACCTGAGAGCAGCGCACTGATGCTAAGCTTCCTGGTTAGCCTGGCTGTCTTTCTCTTGCCTTCTTTGTTGTTACCGTTACGAGTGCTGCCTCATCATTTGGAACATAGTATTATTTCATCTCCATTCCTGACGACAGCTTTGAGCACGAGAAACTGTCGTTCTTGTCCCAGTTGATACTCCTTTGCCTGAATTCTGCCTTGTCGTGGGTCAGGAGCACAAACCCTGCTTCCTTTCCATTTGCCTGTTCTCTTTTCTTATTGCCTTTCCTGAATCACTCTCTGTGAGGCAACATCTCTTACACGCAGCATGGAGCTCAGCTTGGCTTTTTAAGTTAGTCTTAAAATACCTTCCTTCTAATCAGTGAGTTTTTTCCTTTTCACTAACTCTGCTGCCTAAGCTTGGAGCTCTCCGCTCCTGTCATATTATTTAATGTCTATCGACCCTGTAAGATATGTTACAGCTGCTGCAGCTCTTTCACCACGTTGCCTGTTTTATTTCTTATCTTTTTGTTATTCATTTAGTATTTAGGGAGGTTTGTTTTTATATAATTTTGTAGAATTTAAATATTCATATTCACGTAACATGTGTACTTGTGCATTATATCACTCCATATTATGTCCTTAGTTCTCCCCTCCTTTGTGTATTTAGGCTTCTATTACTTGGTTTGCCAGTCTGATTGTATCTTTTGACCCCCACCCATTACCACTTATTACCTATTCTCTTTTTCTCTTTACAGTCTCAGTTTCCCCCAGTCAAAGCATGTGAACATTTCCATACTGCTTCTACTCCTATGCCCACTGCTTTTTGGTGGTGGTGGTCTTAATTCCAGAGGGTGTCTGTAAGTGTGGGACTAGAGATAATATACTTCTGTTTTTAGAGAGTGAAGATGGTCTTGAAAACATTGTATACATTTTTCTGTGTTTCCAGACGTTACAGAAATCCTGTGCAGTCCACTCCATTCTGTGCTTGCTGAAGTTCTGGTGTCTCTTCTCTCTTTGCTCCCTCTGGAAACCTGAGCCACAACTTAGGTCTTGTTATCAAGTGCCTTGTTATCTGTGTGTCTCCGTTTGTCAGTCTGGATATTTCCTTCTGTCCTTAAGTTCTCTAATTCTCTCTTCAGCTGTGTCTAACTTTCCAATGAATTCATTCATTGCGTCCCTGTGCTGTGTTTTGCCACTTCCACAATTTCCATTTTTAAAAGTTTCAGATTCTTTGAAAAAACTTCCATCTTTTCTTTTATTCACTTAAACATATCAGTGATTATGATTTTAAAGTCTGTCTTATAATGCCATTATCTGAGCCCCTTCAGGTCCATTTGTTTCCCTTGATTTGGTCTTTTCTTTTCTTTTTCCTTTTCTTTTTTTCCTTGTCATCGCATAAGTCTGGTTGTTTGTTTATTTATTTATTTATTTATTTATTTATTTATTTATTTATTTATTTATTTTACTGAGTTCCAGATAGGGTGTACAAAAACCTGCAGAGGTCATCGAGGCATGGAATGACATTGTTGTTTCTCCAGAGGGAATTTACATTTGTTTCTGAAAGGTGGTTAGAGGCAAGCATAATCCCAGATGACCTTAACTGATTTGAGAGGAAGCTGGGTGCTGTTGTTGCAAGAATTATCTATTTCTCGTTCACTCGTATACTCTATAATCCTCAGATATTCCCCAAACTCTCCTTGGCAGACTCTATTTTTCCTCTTATCCCCGTGACTCTAAAGCCCTGCTCAGCTTCTCGAACTTTTTTCTGGAATAGATATATGGCCCTGGGGAAAATCTGGGCTTTCTGAGTTTCTTTCTTTTCCTGGAGCTTTGCCTTATGTTTCTTCACATTATTAGCTGTCTGATGTCTTCCAACAGATTTTTTTGGTCCAACTTTTCTCGTTTTTTCTCAGCTGAAGAGTTGGCAGGAATTACCTATTCTATCATTCCTGGGAAAGGAATTTTTGGATAACTTTCATACTATTTGGCATTTTCCAGATTTTGTTTATAGTAAACATGTATTTATTTCATAATTATAAACAATTAGGGAACTAAAAATACCAGATAGATGTAGAGAAGTATATCAAGGGACTGTGAATGAGGATCCCTGCACACTGCACTCTGTATTTCGTTAAAGAGATAAAGTTGTTGATATGGCGGCCGCTTAGCCGCCACTCTGTGGGGCTCTCTACCCATTAGTTTTGCAGGAAAAAAACCAGAATAACCAGGAGACTACAAACAATGAGGGAATGTATACTTGGCTGCTCTGTCCACCAGATGTCTGTACTGTAGCCCTAATGTATATCAGGAATCCAAAGACTTTCTGAAAATCAGTGCAGTGTTTGCAAACAGGAAAGTTCCAATATGGACAGTGGAGTCACCGGCACTGTTTTTTTTTTTTAAATAAACATGTTGAGTATTTCTTTCCATGTATCTTGAGCTTTTGCCTCCTTTTTATTTAACTTACTTTCTCCTTGTTAGCTTTTGGATCACTTGAAAGACCCATATAAGTTTACAACATTAATAGCATATAATGTTGTGATATTTTGCAACTTGAAGCCAAGTTAAACATATGGCCATTTTAATGTTATTTTGTTGAAGACCTTTTTTTGGAATGCCTTTTATTCACTCTTAGGCAGAGCTAATTATAGATGGATTTTTAGCTTGCATGTTAAGCACATGATCTGGTATGCCTGAACAAGAAAGAAGGGGCCAAATTTTCCCTATGGGAACAGACAAATCCTTTGGTTGTACTGGAATTTTTTTATATTAACTATTGCACCAGTGATATTAGTCAGTTTTTTGGGCTTCCAAATGTCTTACTTATAACACATTTCTATTATCATAGGACTTAATCTGCATCATTAAATGTGTAAAATTAAACTGACAATCTCAATTTTTTATGTTCATCTCAATTTAAGTTTTAAAAGAGACCGAGTTTGCCTGTAGGATGCTCAAATAACTATTTATAGCATGCCCTGCAGTCTGCCTTCTGTCCACCTGGATCACCAGTGACCTCTGCAACAAGTCAAGGGCAATCCTTTATTGGGCACCTGCTCTATGTTTATTCCAGTGCCAAGTCCTCTGGAGGCTATAAAATTCAAAAAAATGTGGTTATTGCAGTGTAGCTAGGTGGAGAGGAACATATGGGATAGTACGGAGGTGGTGAGCCCGGTGTTTACAGGGCACTTTATGTAGGTAAGTAGCCTTCCTGAACTTCATCCAGAACAGTGTCTACACGATAGAGTTGTTTAGGGAGTTAAGTAAGATAAAACATGGTAATGAACTTGGTTCATTGTCGGGATCATGGAAGCCTTCTAGCTAGCTAGCTAGCTAGCTGGTTACATCTGATTCAGAATTTAGTTTATTACTTTGCTTTATTATTGATAAGAACTTTTGATTAAGTTTTAGTTTCATTATCTTTCTTTTCCACTGCAGGTTTCTAGCCTTGTTTTTTCAGCTTTCTTAACATATGATTGACATATATCATCGTATGACTTGAAGGGATGCACCATACCGATGTATGCGTGTATTGTGCAATGATCACCACAGTACATTTACTTAACATCCGTCACTTCACATAGTTACGACTTTTTTCTGGTTGTGAGAACTTTTCAAATCTACTTTTTTGGGAGCTTTCAAGTATATAACACAGTATTCCCGACTCTAGTCACCGTGCTGTGAATTACATGCCCAGGACCTACTTTTCTTACAGTTGGAAGTTTGTGTCTTTTGACCACTTCACCCATTTAGGCCGTCATCCCCCCCCCCTTTCTCCTGGAAACCACCAATGTGTTCTCTGTGTCCCTAAGTCTGTTTTCTGTTTTTTTTTGGATTCCACATAGAAGTAAGATCATGTGGTATTTATCTCCATCTGACTCATTTCACTTAGCATAGTGCCCTTAAGGTCCATCCATGTTGTTACAAATAGCAGGATTTCTTCCCATTTTTGTGGCTGAATAATATTCTCCTGTTTACATATACCATATCTTTACACATTCACCTGCTGATGGACACTAGGTGTTTCCATGTCTTGACTGTTGTGAATAATGCTGTGATGGGTCACAGATGGAGTCGTATACACTGTCCTTGTCACCACAGGAGTGGTGGGGAGAGTAGCAGCTGGTGAGAAGACAGCATGAGACCACTGGGGTGAGAAGCAGCACCAACAGGGGGGTGTGAGGTGGAAGGAGAGCGTCTAGGGGAACTGTGGGGCCATGGGGACCACGGGAAGCTCTCTGTGTCAGGTGCCATGAGGGTTTTTTCTGTGATACAATAGCAGCATGTCTTTCTGGAACACAAACCTATTCTCTTCCTAAGGTCCTTTTCCCTTCTCATTTCTTCCCCTCGTGACTGCTGTAGCCATCTCTCTCACCGCACTGCTGTCCAACACTGGCTGGGTCTTGAGACAGGAGGGATGAACCAAGCAGGTACAACCCTGTGCTCATGGGGAAAAAGCTCATAGGGAGACATTTTGAGCTGTGTTCTCAGCGCAGGGTGAGAGTAACTGGGGAGGGGACTTGGGGGGCAGAGCACAGGCTGACTCCTCATTGAGTCCCCGAAGGGGTGGAGATGCCACTGGATGGGAAAGATGGGGTGGGTCAGCACAGACAGGGGAGACGATCCACGCAGAACAAACAGCATATGCAGAGAACCAGTCATTCTTCAGAGCTGGGGAAGAACATACTTCCCTATAGTTCTGCGCAAGGATGGATGTAGTCAGACTCACAAAGGTGGAGAATATTTTGGGGAGGGAGGCCCTAAGAAAATTTTATCCTCAAATATTTTTAAAGAGCTGGCCGAAATTATTTTATGGGAGCAGTTTCTATATCTTCTGTATCTAAATATGTCAGATATGATCATTTAAAAGCAAACTGATTTGCATAACTTTCAATGTTCTTAGACCAGTGATGAGAATCCTCACCTTTTTTTGCAAATACATCACTACTTTTGAAAGTCCCATATCCCCAACACACACACACACACACACACACACACACACACACACACATTTTTCCCAGTAGCCTCAAAATTTTATGAAAAGTTGCTTCTCTTAAGCAATGTTTAATTTACAAATTGATTTGTACACATTTCTACATTTTTTGCAGTGTGTAAGTTATTGTCTGAGCCTTTGAGACTCTCCAGTTTCTGAAAAAGCAGAAGCAGTAAGACTCTCAGGTCCATACGTCCAATTCTAAGTAGCTGAACTGTGTGGGTTTCACTTAATCATGCTGAAGATTTAGTAAAATTAAACAAGAGCTACGACTATCAAAAACCTCATATGTAAGATAGATTGAATTTTCTAAGTGAGCAATTTTTTTCCTTTCTATGTGGTGCTGAGAAATTAAGCATCTTCTGTTTGATGTGTGCCTGGGCTGCCCGCCTCCATCCTCCAGGGGTCCATGCGTGTGTCTGAGTAAAAGCAGAGGCACAAGGCTTTGGCTGGAGGCCCACGGCGGGCAGACAGATGCTGCACAAAGGAGGCCAGCTCAACTTCATCCTCATGCATCCGGACAAGCCCAGCCTGCGTCCCGAAGACAGCAGTTATGTGCAGAAGATGCCAAATTGCTGCATATTCCAAACATTTGGGATCTTAATCCCTTCAGGAAGGAAGCTTTTTCTTAGAGGCCGTACCAAACCTACATGGCGGGGAGAATTCACATGTTCAGAGCAGGTTGTGCTGTAAAGGGAAAGAACTCTGAAAAGTGATCTGAGTTTGGGTCTGAAAACGTAGGGGGTGATGGACAAGCATCTTTGGTGCCTTGGTCTCAGTCTCCTCAACCAGAGCGGGAGGGATGTGCCAGACAAGGCCATTCCAGCTGGTGGAGGTCTCAGAAGACAGTAAGGTCTCTACGAATTCCATGACAGCCAGCATCTGTGGCCACTTGGCAAATGTTTCTAAGTAAAAAGCAAATGGGAATGCTTCCAAGTTGCCAATCAGAGTGCCCCCTGCCCCAATAGATAGGATTGATGAAGTATGAAAAACCCAATGAACAGCGGAAGTCTCTGGAAATAGCTGCCAATATAGCCCATCGTAGGACAGGGTGACACTGCATTGTTCACATGTTTCCTTTCCTCCCACGTCAGCTAGATGAGACAACAGCTCCTACCACACAATCCGGTGTTGCATAGAGAGAAGAGAGGTGGTAAGCGGTGTCTCCTTCCGCTCAGAGGCCAGTGGGCTCACCCTAGGGGCATGAGGCTAAGCATGAGAGGGCATAAGGCCAGCAAGGGGGCATAGGATTGTGTGCCCTATGTCTTTACCAACCAACTAACAAACAACAGACCCACAGAACCAGATACTGTAGCCCATTTAGAGACCTTGGCAACAAACCACATGTTCCCATCTCAGTCTGTTTAGAACCAGATAAATGCCTCTCAACTATCAGAACCGACCAGGGTTGGGCATTGCAAACTTTGTGCATGGCAACAACTGTAAAACACTTCTCAGGGAGGCAAAGACACAGACAGTACACCACTAAACCTCATTCCCAAGAGTTATGCCAAACCTACGTAGGCTACCAAAAGAGAAGTCAAGATTAAGAAGCCGCAGATGGAGAGTTCTGATACAGGATGAGAGTAGGTATTGATCATTCAGAATTAGAGATGAACAAAACAGAAAAGAAGCAACTATGACTGCAAAATAACAGTCAAAATAACATTCAAAAATCAATTAATGTAATCCATTGCATCAGCAGATTACAAAAGAAAAATCACATGATCATTATCAATAGATGCAGAAAAAGCTTTTGACAAAATCCAACACCCACTCATGATAAAACTCTCAGTAAACTAGGAATAGAAGGGAATTTCCTCAACTTGATAAAGAATATCTACAAAACCACAGCTAATGTCATACCTAATGTGAGAAACAGAAAGTTTTCCCACTAAAACTGGGAACAAGGAAAGGATAGCCCCTCTTACAATTCCATTTCAACACTGTGCTGGAAGTAAAAAAAAAAAAATTAAGAAAAAAAATAAAAGGTACATAGACTTCCTTCTATGGAGAGGAAATAAAACTATCTTTATTCATAGAAGATATGATTGTTCATGTGGAAAATCCAAAAGAATTGACAAAACCTCTTGAAACTAAGTGATTATAGCAAGGTTGCAGGATGCCAGTTAATATACAAAAGTTAGCTGCTTTCGGGGCCCCTGGGTGGTGCAGTCGTTAAGCGTCTGCCTTCGGCTCAGGGCGTGATCCCGGGGTTATGGGATCAAGCCCCACATCAGGCTCCTCCGCTGGGAGTCTGCTTCTTCCTCTCCCACTCCCCCTGCTTGTGTTCCCTCTCTCGCTGGCTGTCTCTATCTCTGTCAAATAAATAAATAAAATCTTAAAAAAAAAAAAGTTAGCTGCTTTCTTGTATACCAGCAATGAGCAAGTGGAACATGAAATTAAAAACACAGTATCATTTACATTAGCACCCCCGCCCCCAGGTGAAATACTTAGGTCTAAATCTAACAAAATATGTATGAAATCTATGAGGAAAACAACAAAACTGATAAATGAATTCAAAGAATTAAAGAGATGGAGGGAGGTGTCATGTTAATTTGTGTGAAAGTCTTGATATTATCAAGATATTGGTTCTCCCCAAGTTGGTCTATAGGTTCAATGCGAGCCCAACCAAATTCCCAGAAAGTAATTTTGTGCATATTGACAAACTATTTTAAAGGTTTACATGGAAAGGCAAGAGACCCACAATAGCTAAGACAATACTGTTGGAGAAGAACAAGTTTGGACGACTGGCACTACCTGACTTCAAGACTTACCATAAAGCTACAGTAATTAAGACAGTGTGGTATTGGCCAAAGAACAGACAAATAGACCAATGGAGTGTAATAAAGAGGCCAGAAATAGACCCCCATAAATACAGTCAACTGATCTTTGACAAAGGAACAAAGGCAGTGAGATAGGGCAGACAGTCTTTTCAACAAATGGCACTGGAACAACTGGATATCCACATGCAAACAAAACAAAACAAAACAAACACAAAAACAATTAGACACAGACCCTACACCCCTCACAAAAATTAACTGAAAATAGACCACCGACCTTGCATTTAAATGTGAAATACGAAAATATAAAACTCCTAGAAGATAAGATAGGAGGAAACCTACATGACCTTGGGTATGGAGATGACTGTTTCCACACAACACCAAAGACATGATCCGTGAAAGAAATCACTGACAAACTGGATTTCATTAAAATGAAAAACTTCTGCTTTCCAAAAAACAGTGTCAAGAGAATGAGAAGACAAAGCACAGAATGGAAGAAAATGTTTGCAAAGGGTACTCTGATGAAGAACTACTACCCAAAATACACGCAGACCTCTTAAAGCTCAACAACAAAATAAGCAACCCAGTTAAAAACTGGACCACAGACCTTAAGAGACATCTCACCAAGAAGACCTACAGATGGCAAATAAGCATACGAAGTAATGCTCCACATCACATGGCATCAGGAAATGAGAATTAAAACAGTGAGATACCACTAGGCGCCTAATAGAATGGCCCAAATCCAGAATACAGATCCCATCAAATATGGTTGAGGGTGTGGAGCAGCAGAAACCCTCACTGCTGGTGGGAACGCAAAATTGAGCAGCCACTTCGGAAGACAGTTTAGTGTTTTCTCACAAAATTAACACACTCTTACCATATGATCCAGAAACTGCACTCCTTGCTATTTACCCAAAGGAGCTGAAAACTTATGTTCACACAAAAACCTGCACATGGATGTTTATAGCAGCTTTATTCATAATTGCCCCAAATTCGAAGCAGCCAAGATGTCCTTCAGGAGGTGAATGGATAAATAAATTGTGGTCCACACAAATAATGGAATATTATTCAACAGTAAAAGGAAATGAGCTAACAAGCCATGAAAAGACACAGAGGAATCTAAAATGCATATTTCTAAGTGAAAGAAGGAAATCTGAAAAAAACCCTACATACTGTATGATTCCAACTATATAACATTGTGGAAAAGGCAAAACGATGCTGACAATAAAAAGGTGAGTGGTTGCCAGGGGTAGAGGGAAGGGAGGGACGAACAGGTGGAGGACTGTTAGGGCAGTGATAAGACTCTCTATGAAACTATAACGATGGACACATATCGTTATATGTTTATTTTTCCTGATTGGGGTTTGTTGTTGTTGTTTTTATCTATGGATTTATAGTTTATAGATTATGTTTATAATTTATAACGAATTTGGAAAAATCTCAACCATTATTTCTCCAGATATTTTTCCTCTGCTCTCCTTTCCTTCCGATACTCATATGATAGATGGATCGATAGCGGACTCAAATTTCTGAGGTTCTGTTCATTTGCTTTGCGTCTTTTTATCCCTTTAATTTGGTAATTTCTATGACTATACCTTCAGGTCTATTAATCAAATTTCTGAAGTGTTGGCTGATAATCCCACTAAGTAAAAATTTCCTCTTGGATATTGTATTTTTTGTAGCTATAAATTTCATGTTTTTTTAAAAAAATTTCTTTGCTCTCTCTGCTCATATTTTCTTTTAAATCCCTCAGCAGCGTGGGCGTACTTGTGATAGTTACTCTTCAAATTCTATAATCTCTGTCATTTCCCTAATTCTATTGACTTATTTTTCTCCCAGCTTTGGACAACATCTCTCTGCTTCTTAACGTGTTTAGTAATTTTTGGTCAGTTGCTGGACATGGTGTGTTTGTTGTTGAGTGCTGGATTGTGTTCTCTCCCTTTAAAGAACGAAGATTGTTTTGTCAAATATACGAGTTGCTTGCGAACCCACCTAATCATTTTGAGGCTTGTTTGGGACCCCTGTCAGGGTAGAGCTCAGTGAGCCTTTACGCCCCTGATGTTCTACCCACGTTGGCTGTTAGAACTCAGATAGTCGCAGCCACATGTCAGTTCTGGGATTGCTCTGCTTATATGATTCCCCAGAATTCCTGCCTAACTCATGGAGCTTCCCTGCATACACAAGCAGCTGAGTGTAGAGCGATGGGGCTAAGGGGACACCTTTGAGATTTGTGGCTCTTTCTCCGTGGAGCTCCTTTCTCTCTGCCTTTTGGCCGACTCAGCCTTCTGGAACTCTGGTCTCTCGCTCCTCAATGCAGGATTGCTGGACCCTGCACTACAGTCCAGAAAGTGCCTCAAGTACAAATTTCAGTAATCATAGGGTTCACTGCTCACACTTAACCCCTTCTCTCAGAGATCACAGCTCTGAGCCCACTGTCTTTTTAAGGAAGTGTTCTTGTTTTTACGCATTTGTCCCACTTTCTCCCTGGAGGGAAGCCTTGTTCTAGTCACTACATCATAGCTGGAAGGGGACCCCCTGCAGTACCTTAAAGTTTGTGTTGATATTTTATCTCTTCCCAAAACCATTTTGGAAAAAACAAATTATGGGCTAGAACTTTATATAAATTATTTCTAGAAGAAAATATTCCTTATTTACTCCCATCCCTCCTTTAGAGTTTGGCTTAGAATTAGTCATCCTTTTCTGTATAGAACAATTCTTCATAAAATAACTCTTACCTGGTTCCATCTTCCTGGGGCCTTGGCTCTGAATACACAGCTGGAGAAACAAAGTTCCCTACATTTAGATACCTGGGAGAGTCACGGAAGTGAGCCCAGGTTACACACAAGAAATATGAAGGGGTTTTTTGTTGTCGTTGTTGGCAGACTAGGTGCTCAGCTTTCAGAAGAAGCCTGCTATCAGGGTATCTTGAGGCAAAAACTAGGGTGCTAATAAAGGGAAATACTTTAAAAGGGAAAGAGATGTTTCAGAGTTAACAAGACGTAGTTCCCAAGTAAATATTCGATCTTAGGGATAAGAAAGAGCCAAGCCTAGGCCGTCTGGCACACTTTGGGCTCCTGAACGTGTGCTCTTGGAGGCGCCCACAAGAGGAGCAGCCCGTTGGAGAGGAAGATGAACAGATGTCTCTCAGCCACGCTAACTTGGAGGGGCCCTTCTGACGTGCAGGTGCACATACTCAGTGGACAACTGGCTCTGGGGGAGCAGCTGGGAAAATGGGGTGGGAGTGGAGTGGGACGGAGGAATTTGCAACAAAAAGGTAACAGCTGGCACGTGGGTGAGTGAATCTGGAGAGACGGAGGGGAAGAGAAGCAGAGCAGAATGAAGATTTAAGGGAGAGGCAGAAGTGTGTTTTTTAGTGGTTTATTTGCTTTTTAAGATAAGTCTATGAAGCATGTTTATATGCTGTGGCTAGACACCATACACCCAGCAGGGCGGGTAGGATGAAGATTCAGAAGAGAGAAGAGACCATTGATGAAATGGGGTTTCCAATGAGAGGTGTTGTAAAATCCAGAGAGGTAAGAATGAGTTCATGTTTAGACAAGAGGACAGACCCTTGCTCTTCGAGAAGGGGAAGGACCACACCACAGGGCCCTGGCACGTCCCATGCAGACAATGGAGGCAGGGCTCACCGCTGTCTGATCCGAGTCTTGGCAGAATGTCTGTGATCCTTCCAGGAATATGGCAAGCGAGGAGCCTTGGAGGAGCTAGTCCTGAGGCCATTCTTACCCACCTCCCTGCCCGGCAGGAAGGAGGCTCCCTGTCTCGTGAGAGGCTGCCCAGGACAGGGTGTCATGTGCCTCCCTGTTCTGGTGGGACTAGGACTTCCGCAGGCCCCCTTAGGGCAGAGGCTGCAGCTATAAAGCCACTAAGGTGTATTTTAGGATCGGCTCTCCTGTGACAGAGCAACCTTGGCTCATGACTGTCACCTGGTTCCTCCACTTTGGGTCATCCCATGGGACTAGGAATGCAGGAGGCTAACACCAAGACGGTCTTGCTTCTGCTGTTCCTGTAAGTAATGAACCATCCAGAACCATCTCCTTGCTGGTCGAATCCATGCAAATGTGGCTTCAGCCAACCTGTGATCAGGCGGTCACCGCTGCTTAGGGACAGCTGGCGGCTTGACAGAAGTAATGCGTGGAGACAGCCATGTGTGGGGGAGAGAGGAAGACAGGAAGCACATGTGGTGGGGTTCACTCTGTCCCTGAGAAATAGACAAGGTTTTCTGGGGGTGGTGGCGGAGTGAGCACTTAGGAGAGGGGCAAGGTGAGTGTGGAAACCGTGAGCAACAGAACTGACGGGCGCTGGGTGGCCTTGGGTGGTGTCGTGTCCGTGTCCTGCAGGAGGGCTCGCTGCCTGGGGAGCGTGGGCCCGGCCACCCGGTGGCAGCTCTGAACGCCTCTCACGGAAGGCAGAGCTGTCTCTTGCCGAATTATGGATGTCCTGGGAGAGGCAACATGGTGACTGTCCCACAAGGGGACGTCCTGTGTCCCTCACAGCCCCACGTTGGGCCTTGTGCATGATAGGTAGAGTGGAGGAGGGACTCTGGGGGCCTCTCAGTCTGGAGGCATGAAACTTCTTTTCGAGCTGAAGTCCTTTGCTCAAGTGTTGTCTTTCTCAGAAGCTGTTCCACGGAAAAGACAAAAGCAGAGCCCCTCCAGTAGCCTGGGGCGGGGGGTCCTGGAGATTAGGACTCCGGGGGTCTTGGGGGACAAACCTCTACAGGGTTTGTGGAGCGCAGTTCAAAAACCACAGGCCTGATGCAACCCCATCTTTGTGCAAACGAGGAAACGCAGGCCCTGAGCAGGGAAGGGACACCCACAAACCACACGGGCGACCAGCGACAGGATCGATACCGACCCCGGTTTCTGATCCCTCGAGCAGAGCCTCTGTATCCTCACCGTGTGTGTTGGAAAATTGTCCCACGTAGGTGACAGGACACGCTGGGCTGCGAGAGGGGCGCGGAGCAGGGTGGGGCGGGGGCAGCTTGTCCTTCACTTAACAGACATCCACCCGGCGCCTGTGTCTGCGTGACGGCGGGCACGGGACATGGTGGCAAGGACTGTCTGTCCGTGTGGAGCAGACCTCCTAGCAGGGGAGAGACCCCCGATAATCCACGACAATTTGAACGTGATAATACTTACACTCATCCGTGGGGTGTGTGTATGCGGCTGAGACTTAGTCTGAGGGAGAACAGCACACCGTTTGATTCTTAGGACACCATCCCATTCACAGGTGAAAAATCAGGAAGTCACATAGTTAAGTGACTTGCCAAGATGTCACAGCTGGGTCACACAAGAACCCAGCTCTGTGGGACTCCGAAACCCCGGCCCCAGCCCCGCCTGGCACAGCTCTACCTTGTTTCTGCACCTGTCCCACTTTTAGCTTCCGTCTCCCATTGTGGGCAAACCTGCCGTCCTCACCCTCCCCTTCCTTGTGGGAGTCAGGGCCACGGAGGGAAGGCTGCCCCGACGGTGACCCAGCCCCCCCACCCCGAGTGACACAGAGCTCGGCATGGCACCTGAAGGCATATGGGGAGCAAGGGCTGGCTTCCAACAGAGGCCACGTCCCCGGGAACCCGCGGGCTGGGGAGACTCGGGCAGGAGATTCGCTCATTTATTTCTCCTGTCCCTTCTTCAGCAGATTTTACTACCAAGGGTCTAGCTGGAAATTTTATGTCGGATTTGCTTACAAGTGCAGGATATGTCTGGAACATTGAGCACACGTGGAGGTGAAATCCCTCCCTGGAGGGAGCCCAGGAGGACTTTTGATTTTATTGACACCTCAGCAACAGGGAGATCATATCACTTCATGGGATCAAACACCATCCACCAGGGAAATCTCTGCACCTGGGATGTCACTTCAAGATCCTTGCCTTGTTCCTCTCATTCAGGAAAAAGGAATGCTCGCTTCGAGCTGGGGCTATTTTGACCTGCTTAGAAGGTCATGGATTTTGAATTATGGTCCCTGAACCTGGAATGATTTCTACAAAATGGAGCGTGTGTGTCTGTCCTTTGGGTTCACTGCATTTCTGTCCAGTGCGATCCCTCCCTGGCTTTCCGCGATGTGAGCAGTGGCAGGTCACCGAAAGCTGGAAGCCCTGGCGTCCCACAGATGTCTGTCCTCAGTTAGACTATGGTGTCCAAGGTTAGTCAGAAACGCTTCGGTCAAACTCGGTCCAATCATTCTGATTCTTCTCCAAAGATGATTTATCTTATGATCGTCAGTATGCTGATGAAAGGGGGAAAATGAACTCACTTTTTTAACTTACTATGATTCATGTGTCCGTTGTTCCAGAACCTGAGTCCTGTTTCATTTTGGCAAGAGCTTCCTCCAACATACTAGTTCTGTGTGGTCTTTAGCACCCATTTCTCCTGAGCTGTCACGTCGTTCAGGCTGGGCTTCACGTCCTTCCACGGGAGGGCTGGCCACTGGAAGCTCCCGGCGCAGGCGAGGACCGGCTGACCTTGTGCGAAGCCGGCCCTAGTGCTGAAGTCAGCAAATTCAGCTCAAACTCAGGGAAGCCTCAGGTGTCCCTGCGAGCAGCACAGCATTGTTTTTAAAGGTAAGCCACATGACAGTCATGATCAGACTCCTTATTTGAAGAATATAAATCAAGAAGTTCATTATATTTCTCTGAGAGAAAGCGGTGTGGAATCAGTGTAGGCAGCAGCCAGGAAACATTTAACATGGACTCCAATGAGGCAAGACGCTGGAAACTCAACTGGAAACACAGCAGAAGTGTGCCTGCAACTCAGAACAATAGGGCTTAGGAAAACGCATTCCCTCTCCAGCTGGCAGGTCTCACACGCGTGCACACACACACGCGCACGCACGCACACGCACACACAGAAGGCTGGCAGTGCTGCGTATCTTCAGCCCGGCGGCAGTTATAGGAGTTTCTTCCTTTGTAAAAAATCGCATAGAGATGAATGAATGCACTTGAGATTTATGCATTTCAGTGAATACAAATTATGCCTCTGTATTTCTGTGAACATTGACAAAAATATTTGTGTAATTTGCAGTAAGTGTGTTATGCTTTAAAGTTTTACAAGTTTACCAAAAACAGGTGGTAAGTGAGTCTTCGCTAAAACAGCAAGGAGACAACACTTGCAGGAGGCACTACAGGCACAGCGCACAGGACAAGGTCAGTGGGCCGACCGTGACCTTGAGAAGCAGGGAGACTGCACAACCAATAATTGGCTTTGAAGTGTGTATGCAAGGTGGGAGTTTGTAGGTCCATCGACAGTGATGACATAGTCCTAAGTTTGAGAAAGTCCAAGAAAGATGACCATCGGGATTTCCTTGGGTAGATACAGGTGGCCAAAGCCCAGACGGAGCTCACTGCACCTTTGGGGAGAAAGAGAGAAGGAACTGGACTTTTCTTTACAGTCGAGCATTAGAACAGTGCCGGGTTGTGGAAAGTTTGTGGTGCCGAAGTCTGAAGTTACCTGGGGGCCGAATAAGATCAGCAAAAATGTCCATTCCAAGCTCTGGAACAACCCACTGCCTTCTAGAAAGTCCATAACCTTCGAAAAGGTTTGTCTCCCCCCCCCCACTCTTTCTTGAACTTAAAAAAAAAAAAAAACCCAATAGGCATCAATTTTAAAACAGTTTAGATTTACAGAAGAATTAAACTCATAGTACAGAGAGTTCACATATCTCCTGGCAGTTTCCCTGCATAATATCTTACATTATGAAGCTACATTTATTACAATTAGTGAACCAATGTTGATACCTCGTTATTAACTAAAGTCCATAGACTCTATTCAGATTTTCTTAATTTTACTGAATCTCCTTTTTCTGTTCTAGGACCTCACCCAGGGTACCACATCGCATGTAGTCATCATGTCCCTAGGCTCAGTTGTGTTGGCTGGGACAATTTCTGACTTCCCTTGTCTTCGATGATCCTGACAATTTTGAAGAGGAGTGGTCAGGTGTATTACAGGCTGCCTCTCCAGAGAAATTGGTCTGATGTTTTCCTCTGAATAGACCAGGATTATGGGAACAAGACCACAGAGAAAAGTGCCATTTTCATCAAGAGTGAAAAAATGCTCCACATCACTGGGCATCAGGGAAATACAAATCAAAACTACAATGTGATACCCCCTCACACTAGTGAGAATTGCTAAAAATAACAAGTCAGGAAACAACAGATGTTGGTGAGGATGCAGAGAAAGGGGAACCCCTCTACACTGTTGGTGGGAATGCAAGTTGGTGCAGCCGCTCTGGAAAACAGTGTGGAGTTTCTTCAAAAAGTTGAAAATAGAGCTACCCCATGACCCAGCAATTGCACTACTGGGTATTTACTCCAAAGATACAAAGGTAGTGAAATGAAGGGGCACCTGCCTCCCAATGTTTAAAGCAGTGATGTCCACAATAGCCAAACTATGGAAAGAGCCCAGACGTCCCTCGACAGATGAATGGATAAAGAAGATGTGGTATATATACAATGGAATATTACGCAGCCATCAAAAATGAAATCTTGCCATTTGCAATGACATGGGTGGAACTAGAGGGTAATATGCTAAGTGAAATAAGTCAATCAGAGAAGGACAATTATCATATGATCTCACTCGTATGTGGAATTTAAGAAACAAAACAGAGGATCATAGGGCAAGGGAGGAAAATGATAAAACAAGATGAAACCAGAGAGGGAGACAAACCATAAGAGACTCTTAATCATAGGAAACAAACTGAGGGTTGCTGGAGGAGATGGGGGTGGAGGAATGGGGTGGCTAGGCGATAGGCATTAAGGAGGGCATGTGATGTAATGAGCACTGGGTGTTATATAAGACTGAAGAATCACAGACCTGTACCTTTGAAACCAGTAATACCTTATATGTTAATTAATTGAATTTAAATTAAAAAATGTTTTAAAAAAAAGAGTGCAGGCTACCAGCATGATCTGCGGGTAGTGACGATGACCTTGCTCTCCCAGCTGAAGTAGTGTTTGTCGGATTCTCCACTGTGAAGTTTCTCTCTTCCCCCGTGCACACCGTCCTCTCTGGAAGGAATCTCTGTGCACACATCAGGAGCAGGGAGTCATGCTCCCCTTCTTCAGACTGGGGTATCTACAATGTTATTGGAATTCTGCACTGGTGATTTGTCTCTTCTTAATGCATTTTTATTGAGGTATAATTGACATACTACATTCTATTAGTTTCAGTGTACGACACAGTGATTCGATATTCGTATATATTGCTGAATGAGCCTAAGTCTCATTACTGCCATTGTCCATAGTTACAGAATTTTCTTGTGATGAGACCTTCAAGATTTACTCTCTTAGCAACTTTCAAATATACACTAAGAAGTAGTAGTAGTAGTAGTACTCTCATTTTAAGTAGGCTCCAACGTGGGGCTTGAACTCATGTCTCTTGAGATCAAGAATTGAGTTGAGATCAAGAGTTGGAAACTTAACCCATTGAGCCACCCAGGTGCCCCCAAATATATACTTAGTATTATTAACTATAGTTTCCATGATGTACATTTATCTCTTCTTACTCATTTATTAATTTCCTCAGTCATTTATGTCATTATGGACTCATGGATATTTATATTACACTTTGGGTTATAAACCAACCCGACATTATTTTGTTGCTCACATTGCTCCTGCTTTGGTCACTGGGGGCTTTTTCAGGCTCCTGTGTCCCTTTGACATGCCCTCATCAATGTCTTCCTCCCTCTTGTCCCTCTCTTCCTTCCTTCCTTCCTTCCTTCCTTCCTTCCTTCCTTCCTTCCTTCCTTCCTTCCCCCTTCCTTCCTTACTACCCCTTCCCTTCCCTCCCCTCCCTTTACCTCCCTCCTTTCCTTCCTTCCTTCCTTCCTTCCTTCCTTCCTTCCTTCCTTCCTTCCTCCTTCTTTCCCTGCCTCCTTCCTCCACTTCCCTCTCCTTTTTCTATAAACATTTCTCTATGTAGCCATCTGTATGTATGTAAGATTAAACAGGAGTTCTTACTAATGTCTCTAACTGCAATCCAGTACCTTGTAGGTCATTCTAGCCTCCTCCCCTTGCTGATCTGAAATGTCAACTCTAACACTGAGAACGTGGCTCCCACCACCCACCATCTCTTTACTCAGCCATTCGATCCCAGCCTACAGGTATGGCAGCTGCAGAATGGTTAGCCATATCCCCATGGGACTAAGTTTTATTGAGTAGGGTACAGTACTTACCTGCAGTTCCTCTTGCCTTTAGTCTTACAGACTCCGCTCATGTCCAAAGTTACTTAGGTCAGCACTTGTTCACCTATCCCTTCAGTGAGGTTGCTATTTGAAGTATCTATTTGTAGTAAGTTCTATTCGCTTAGCTGTGAAAATTACTAAAGGGAAACCTCCTTTGGAATGGCATTGGGAGGCTGCAAAGGGGAGCTCTCAGCCCTGCCACTCAGTTTCAATTGCAGACCCAACAGAAGAGACCCATCTTCCAAGTGGGTACTACTTTACTATCCTCCCCTCTCCCATAACAGCCCAGCCAACGAGAGACTAGTCACAGCTCAGCCAATAAGAAGCCACTAAACTTAGAACTCCCAGATTAGGTCCATGGACTTTTAGTTTCTAATAGCCTTGTCAATGCTTCCCTTTTCCCTGTAAAAGAGCCTCCTTTCCTTTGTTCTTAGAACTTGCCTGTGGCTGTGCCATGGCTTGCTTGTCCTATATTATAATTCTCTTCTATTCCCAAATAAGCCCATTTTTGCTGGTAAAATAACTGACAGTTCTGTTTTTAAGTTTAACAATACCAAGTCCGCATTTTGGGTGAAGGGGGTCCTAAATTAAAAAGCTCCTAAATTAAAAACAAAATTGCATACATTAACATTCACTCTGTGTTGTAAAGTTTTAGGGATTTTTACAAATGCATAATGTCACGGATCTGCATTACAGCATCATTCAGAACAGTTTCTCTGCCCTGAAAATCCCTTGAATTCCATCCACCCATCCGTTCCCGCCTCCTTCCAAACTCTTGTCAACCACTAATCTTTCTATTGTTACATAGTTTTGTCTTTTCCAGAATGTCATAGAGTTGAAATTATACAGTATATAGCCTTTCCAGACTGGCTTTTTTAAAGTTAGCAATATCTATATAAAGTTCCTCCCTGTCTTTTCATGGCTTGATAGCTCCTGTCTTTGTGTTGCTGGATAATATCCCATTATGTGGAAGTACCAGTTTGTTTATCCATTCACCTATTGAAGAACATCTTGGTTGCTTCCAGTTTTTGGCAATTATAAATAAAGTTGCTATAAACATCCATCTAGAGGATTTTGTGTGGACATAAGTTTTCAGTTCAATTGAGTAAATACCAAGGAGTGCAATTGCTGGATCATATGGTAAGACGATGTTTAGCTTTGTAAGAAGCTGCCAGACTGCTTTCCACAGTGGCTGCGCTATTTTGCATTCCTGCCAGTAACAAATGTGAGCGCCATGTTGTGGAACTTGCTGTTGTCATGCTTTCTGGTACAAAGGCAGGTGGGAACAATGACGAACTCTCGCTGATACGTGGATTGTAAGCTACAGATTAAGGAGGTTCATTGCCTGCTAAGTCTCCACAGCTCAACTGATCAGGAATGAAACTTCCATTGGCACCTTTCAATCCAGTGCAAGGATCCCATCCTGGGGCTCTTCGGTAATGGGCCTGGAACGCTGATGCTTCTTCTTACAATCATGCTAACAGAGTTTCTCAAAAATAAGACAGAAGTGAGTTGTCTTATTTTTGAGTTTAAAGTTTTAATTCTTTATCCTTTTAATGTGTATGAGATCAGTAGAGATGACCCATTTTTCATGTCTGATGTTGGTAATCTGTGTCTTCTTTCTTATTTCTTGGTTAGCCTGGCTAAAGGCTTGTCAAATTTATTGGTCTTTTCAAAGAATCAGATTTGGGTTTCATTGACTTTTCTCTATTGGTGTCCTGTTTTCAATTTCATTGATTTCTTTTTTTTATAATAATTTTTTATTATGTTATGTTAGTCACCATACAGTACATCCCCAGTTTTTGATGTAATGTTCCATAATTCATTACCTGCGTACAACACCCAGTGCGCCATGCAACACATGCCCTCCTTAATACCCATCACCAGTCTATCCCATTCCCCCATTCCCCCTCCCCTCTGAAGCCCTCAGTTTGTTTCCCAGAGTCCATAGTCTCTCTCATGGTTCATTCACCCTTCTCTTTACCCCCCATTCCTTCTTCCCTTTATTCTCCTACTGATCTTCCTACTTCTTATGTTCCATAAATGAGTGAAACCATATGATAATTGTCTTTCTCTGCTTGACTTATTTCGCTTATCATTATCTCCTCCAGTCCCGTCCATGTTCCTGCAAATGTGAAATTGTTCTTTTGATGGCTGAGTAATATTCCATTGTATATATGGACCACAACTTCTTAATCCAGTCGTCTGTTGAAGGGCATCTCGGCTCCTTCCACGATTTAGCTATTGTGGACAATGCTGCTATGAACATTGGGGTGCACATGGCCCTTCTCTTCACTGCATCTGTATCTTTGGGGTAAATACCCAGTAGTGCAATGGCTGGATCGTAGGGTAGCTCCCTAATTGCTTTAAGTTCTTTAATTCTGATTGCTTTGGACTTAAAGACAAGACTTTCAGTTCTTGTATTTCTCTGAACTCAAAGCATTCTTTCTTACTGCATATTTTTTCATGGTTTTTGTAAAGAACATGACCTGAACTGCATGGAATAAGATGAAGCAGCAGATGTGTGGGCAGCTATCTGGAGTTGCCGTGAAATAAGCAACTGGATGCAACAATGTGTTGGCATTTTGAAGAGCGGGGCTCCTTCCTGACTTCTGTTGCTTAGCCTTGTTATCATTGGAATTGAAAAATCGGAAGCACAGCTGAACACTGTGTGTGCCTCTAAAATGCTCCTTCTTGTCAAGCCGTGTTTTCACAGGACCCCTTCCGTCAGAGCAAGACCTCTCAGGATGTGGATCCTGCTGGAGTCAGCGTCCCACAGCACGTCTCCACCTCACCATCATCCAGACGAGGAGGGGAGTCCCAGTCTGTGAGCAGCAGGACCCACTCTTGGCCCCATCCCCTGCAGATCAGACCTGCTCAAGTATCACTTGACAGTCAGGGGTAACTGAAAATTGGACCTCTTGTTTTGCAATCCCTGCCGTTTTGTTGGAGATTAACTGAGGTGTCAGTTTCTTGGTGATAGCAGGGGTGATTTGGAGGACAGCTTGAGAACCATGAAAGGAACCATTGTTCAAAATCTGAGTAAGCAACAACTGCCATTTTCCTCCTCTGCAGACCTATCTTCTTTTAAACATACAAGGTTGCCTGGATTCCTATGGGGACTTCAAGAACAGAGCAGGCTATGTTGGGCAGTGTGCATTGGGGTGGGGGTGGGCTTTACATTTGCAGTCTCATCAGCAGATCCCAGTTAAGTGTTAAGAGTGTTAAGAGTTGTTCTGGAGACAAAGCCCTCTGGCGACTGGAAGAGGACTCAGGTCTTTCTGTTTCGGTCCCTCTTGGTTTGATTAGACCCAGACTCTTGCAGTCAAATTGCATATTTGTAAATTCTAAATTTTTATTTACTCTCATTCTGAGAGTGCTCTTAAGGCCCCTGGGGCAAGGGGATGAGGGGAGGGGTACTTCCTAAAAGGCAGGGATGAGGGTCTGCTCCATGGGACGGGAGAGCTAAATCCACCAGGCTCCCCTAGAAGGGTGAGGAAGAGGGCATGAGGTTTCCACTGCATTTCAGAACAGGCAGAACAAAGCCAAAGTAACCCCAAACATTCTCTTCCTTTCCCCTAGATTTCTGTCTTCTTAAAAACAACCAAGTCTTAATTATCCCTGGAAATAAAAATCAGGCCTGTTCCTATCATATCTGGGGCCTGGGACAAGTGCTCAAAGAGATGCTCTCATGCCAGTTTATGAAATCAGGTGAATAAACTACCAAATAGAGTAGGTCCCATCCTCTTGCTTTTGTCTCACCCTGACAATTGTGTCTTCTCGATGACAGGAAGGCTAGGTCTGCCTCCTGCCCTGCCCACCCCATTCTTTATCTTCTACCCTTGAGGGGCTTGAGGACATGTGTGTGGACATCACAGCCCCATCCACTACGATGGCAAAAATTAAAAAGACCAACAGCATAAAGTGTTGTCAAGGATGTGAAGCCGCTGAAACACTCATACCAGCTGGTAGGGGTGCAAAATGGCACAGCTGCTTTGGAAGTCAGTGGCAATGTCTAATGAAGTTAAATGTGCACTTGCCATATGACCCAGCAGTCCACACGAAGGGGTTTACTCAAGGAAAATGAAAATTTATGAGCACACAAAAACCTGTATGTGAATGTACGTGGCAGCTTTTATCACACATGATAGCCGAAAAACTAGATACAACCCAAATGTCCTTCCTCGGGTAAACGGGTAAACAAACTTGGGTACATCCAGACAGTGGGACACTACTCAGCAACAGAAAGGGACGGACTACTGATACACGCATCAACATGCATGTAGCTCAAATGGATCATGCTGGGTGAAGGAAGGCAGAGTCACAAGCTATAGAGCGTGCGATTCCATTTATATGACGATCTGGGAAAGGCAGAACTATAGGGCAGAGAACAAGTTGGTGCTGAGCAGCAGTTAGGTAAGAGTTTTCTGGGCGATGAAACTGTTGTTTTATCTTGACTGTGGTGGTGGGTATATGACTAGGCACTTGTCAAATACACGGAATTGTATGCCACAAAGAGTGAATTTTCCTGTATGTTAATTAAAAATATTAAAATATGCATCTAAAAGAAAATTCAGTCATGGTGTCAAAAGAATTAGAAATACATAAAAATTAATAAATTTGTGTGGCACCATAGAGCACAACCCCGGCCGCTCTCCCAGAGCTCTCTCCACCTCCCATTAGGTCCAAGGCCATTGTTGCCCCATCTCGTGGAGCTGAGCTGCAGAGGGTAAGTGGGTCCAAGGCCACCCAGTGGGTTCCAGGTGGACTTGGGGTGGGGCTCTGAGTCTCCCTGTTTCCAACTCAGTGCTCTTTTTACCACATTTGATGACAGACCAGATGCATTCCTGAGTTGGGTGGAGAACAGGCTGGATGGGCGCCATCCTCTGCTGGTGAACCTGGAGGAGGAAGCTGGGAAAGCTCCACGCACTTGTGAACCAAATCACCTCTGTGAGCCCCCCAAACTCTGGTTTAATCACTTTGATGAATAAAATAGGAAAGAGCGAATTTTCCCCCCACAGGAAGGGAAGTGGAGGTCGTCTTCTGTGTTCCTTTATCCCAGGATGCTGTATTCTATCCACCACATCAGAGTTGAACTTCCGTAAAGTTGCCATCTTCCGTCCACTGAGAAAAGACTCTGGCGTCTCTGCTGATTCTACCGTGCTAGGCCCTAGAAAGCAGCACAGTTCCCAGGGCGCCTGGGTGGCTCAGTCGGTTACACATCTGCTTTCGGCTCAGGTCATGATCTCAGGGTCCTGGGATCAAGTCCCACATCGGGCTTCCTGCTTAGTGGGGAGTCTGCTTTTCCCTCTCGCTCTGCCTCTGTCTTTCTCTCCCAAGTAAATAAATACAATCTTAAAAAAAAAAAGAAAGCACCACAGTTCCCATGTCTCTCAGTCGAGTAGAATTCTGTTGATGGGTCTCCCAAGTTTGCCGCCACATCAATGTTGTATCTCTGTGAACTCGTGTCCGGATTTCAGCAGCTGATGAGCCCTCTAGAAGCGGGGCAGGCTGTGTGTGAATGGAGAGAGTGGACACCAGGCAGGGCGTGTTGCTCACTCAGCAGCGACCACCTTCGCCACCCATCCAGCAGAGGTTCCTGCCTGACCAGTCAGAGCTCCACCTGCCCCACATCCCACCTGGGGACCCACAAGCAACTTGACTCAACAGGCCTATAATTGAGCTGTGTTCCCCACCCATCTCCAAATGAGTCCTCCAGTTTCTGTCTTCAGGAGTGTTAGTTGCACACCCCACTGGCTGAGCCAAAGCCTGGGCGCCATCCTGCCCTCTGTGCCTCCTCCCCCTCTACAGTCACCACTGTGTCCCCAACAAGGTGAGCTCTGATGGCCCCCTTGTTCTGTCTGCTTTCATCACTGCTCCACAGAGCTAAATGGATGGCAGTTATGGCCATGTTACCGCGGAGGCGCAGGAAACAAGTAAGATCTCTCCAAAACCCCGTGTTGGGGAGGTGGGTGGCTGAATTGAAAATCTGGGCCTCATTGCTCTGTATCTTTCTTTTATGATACTCTGTTTGCCATCCCCTCTTCTGCAGACCTTTGGGAAGGCCTCTGAAGTGCTGTGCAGACATTCCCTCTCACCCACTCTGATCTGTGGTCCACACCTGGAGAATCTGTTTATCCACCTCCCCTGGTAATAACCTGCAAAGCTTTATGTTGCTCTTGGGTCTGGTCTGGCTGCTTGACGGTGCCAGATCCTAACCTATATGACTCTGCTTGCCTGCTTTATAAGCATCTCTCCCTCTCTTTTACTCTCCACTCAGTCCAGGCCTCAGGGCCTTTGCATATGCTGCTTCTTCTCCATGGATTGACTTTCTTACTCTATTCTGTAGAATGGGCCCAGACTTGTCCATTCTATAGATACCCCTTATGTTCTCATACTAGCACCCAACCAGACGAGGTCAGGACAATCTCTTATTGCTTCCTTAACCTCTGTTTTTGTTTTTGTTTTTGTTTTCCTTTATAGCCCGATTATACATCCAATATGTTCTTTAATGCTGGTCTCTCTCTAGATTATAAGCTCCATGTGGGCAGGGATGGAGTCTTCCTTCTCATCACTGAAACCCCAGTTTTGAGCAGAATGCTTGGCACAAACTCAGTGCTCAGTAAATATTTACCAAGTGAATGGAGAATCCCAGATACTTAGAAGCCCCCACAATCCCTTCACTTTATAGATAAAGGTCCCCCAAGTCCTGGTGGCAGAGCCAGAAAGAGATGTCCTCATCTCCTGACCCCCATCTTCTCAAGTGCCTCTCTTTCTCCTCTGCTGCCTTCAAGAATAGAATTCTGCTGAGCGAGGAAAAACTGCAGCCTTGAGGGCTGGAAGCAAGAAGAAGGGAGCCTCCAGCCATCTCAAGAGCTAGCCTCACACTACATACCATACCATCTACTATACTACGTACTATACCAGATTCCGGTTTCCCAGGAGCCCAGAGGGAGGAATTCTAGAAATGCATAATCACAGTCTCGGACTCCACACAAAACAGAAGGCGGGCAGGGTGGAATTCTGAATTCAGGAGGAAGAATGGAGCTCCAGAGAAGTCCAGAGACCTCCAGAGACAGAGCCCCCAGGGAGACACCCTGGTGTCCATAAATCCAGCACTGTGGGCATCGTTGGTTGTGGATTCACACGGACTCATCCGCCCCGGACTGTGGCTCTTCTGGCTGGCTGCTCAACTGAGCCGGATGAGGCCACAGCACAGAGCAAAGGCAGCCAGCTTCAAAATCACTTCACGAACCTGGGCTCTACGCAGCGATATAAACCGATGACCACATTCAGGCAGAATGGCTGAAGCAGGCCCAGGCCCAGCCGGGGCTCCAGGTGGGAGGAACTGTGTTTTACAATTTGACTGGAAGAGGGACAAGGTCAATGGCCAGAGAGCCTGTGCAGTGGAGGACACTGCTGTGGTATCTTTAGAAAAATACAACCTGCCACTTTGGTCATGGCCGATGAGACCCCGCAGGCCGGATGTCTGAACCCTTTGGAGAAAGCTGAGAAGCTGGCAGCTGCCCATCGGGCAACAAGCCAGGCCCACTTGCCCAGCCAGGCCGGTGGGCTGTGGTGCGGTGGGAATGCACCTGGGGGTCGTTCTAGATCTGGGGTCAGGAGACCAGCAAGAGTTGTGACACTTGCCAACCACTGACTCTCCTGGGGCCTCGGATTCTCATCTGCAGCTGGAGACAAGACCACATGGCGATCCCTGTGGGGACATGCAGTGCGTCGGCATTGCTCATGCAGACACGGCCACCGACTCCTCGAACAGCCACCAGCGGTAGCTCCCAAGCCACTGACCTGAGCGAGGATTGAGGAAGGGTGTGGAGCGCTTCCCACGCTGCTGCTGATGACCAACAAAAGACCTGCTTTCAAAGCCTGGGGTGCGTGTGAGCAGGAGAGGCAGGCGAAGGTGGGGGGCCGCGGGGGCCGGAGGCCGGGCCGAGCGGTTAGGCTAATGTGCAAAGCAGAAGAGCGGGCTGGGCCGTGTGCTGTGAGGTGTTAATGATTTCCTCAACTGCCGGGGGGCAAACAGAGGAGCCCGAAGGCTGGCCTCGCAGATAAATGGCTTGGCGTGGTGTTAAGTCCTGTATTTAACAGGCTGATTAATGGGCCGGAGGAGAGTGACTGGGACTAATGAAATGTGCAGGTGGCTATCGGCGGGTCGGGGGCCGCTAACCCAGCGGTGGACATCAGGAAAGAAACTAGCAAGCAGGCAGTCCTGCATGTGACAGTCCCCTCCTCCATCTGGATACGAGGAAACCGCTAATTCATTCGAGGAGACTCATGAGCACCCGCGACGCGCCGTGCTTCCCGGAAGACCGACGCAGCACGGGGTGGCTGGAGAGGGTCCCAGACTTCCAGAAGATTACACGCTGCTGAGCTCAGACTGAAAACAGTGGAAAAACTGCCCTGCAATGACAAAGGCTTTTCCCGAAGATGTCAAAGAATTTCAGAGACCACCACAACCCTGCCCTTGGGGAGGAGAGCCCCGTGCTCCAGTCCACGTGTGTCCTGAAGGTCCTGATGATTGAGCCCAGAGCAGCGCAAGCCTCCTCACCTCTGGCAGAGCGTCCCTGGGCTCTCCGTCCAATGTGCTCTGGGTCCCAGATCTCTGGCCTCAGGGCCTCTTGGAACTTCCGAGCCCCCACTCGCAGCCCAGTTGGCCACCAAAGTCTTTGTCACTTTCCTTCTGCACTCTTGTGACCCCTGTCCTCGCTTCCTCCCGCCACCACCTAGTGGGGGCTCCAGGCTCCTCCCTCAACAAGGAAATTGCCTTCTTGTTGGCCTCTCTGCCTCCCGAAGCTCCCCCAGGTGCAGCGCTGCTCACCCCTGCTCAGCGGCAGCACTCAGTGGCTCCCCAGCTTCCCAGCCTCCGAGTCCCACCACCTGGCATTGGCTACCTTCCATGCTCTGGCACAGAGCCTGAGCTCACCAGCTTCTCAGGCGTGCAGACCATCCCCTGTTCTTACCCTGTTGTCCATTGGCACCTCCACCACGCGGTCATCTCTACCCACAGACCTTCTCCAGTTACGAGCGCCCGCTTCCTTCAGCACTGGGTTCAAGCCGACCCTCCCTCGTGCACGTCCGAGGCTCACAGCCGATGTCCCGGCTCAGCCTAAGTTAAGCGAGGGACAGGAATGCCAGCAAGAGCTCTCAGATAGTGGCCCCTGGGAGCCAGGGAGGAGATCAGAACTGACAGCTCCAGGCTTGTTTGCCCCGATCCCACAGACACAGCCTGGCCCAGGGAGCCTGTTCTGCAGCGATCTCTCGGAGAGAAGGGAGGAGCGTGCCTGCTCTTGACACTCTCAGTGAACTAAGAGTGCCTGTGACCGGAGCTTCCCACATCCCAGACCTGGTCCATTCACGTTCCACGTCCACAGGATGATCCGGCATCGCAGGGATTGTGGGTGCCCTGTGAGGCTGGCACAGGGTCTATGCTCACAACCATCACATTGGCGTTGAGGGGCGTGAAATGCTCGGGGGGAACTGGCAGGCCTGGACTCTGGCACCGTGTGCCCTGGGGAACCACTGATGCCGGTGCCCCAGCGACTTGTGTTGACACATGTCTCCCACTGGACTCTGAGCTCCCCAGCAGAGGATCAGCCTGTCTTTGAGGGAGTCTGCAGATGGGGGCCCGGAGGCCATCTGCCTTGTGCCCTGCCTGCCTCCGGGGGGGGGGGGTGCCCAGGCCGGGAACTCCTGGGTGCTCCCTCCTGCCAGCTGTCCTAGTGCAATTCCACGTTACGCACCTGCTGTGCTCAGAGCTGTGGCGTGCCCAGATGGCGACGGCGCTCCCTGACCCTGAGGAGCTGGGAGCTGAGCCAAGCCAACACGGGGGTGTCAGGGGCGTAATGAATGCCTTGGGGACCCACAGGCCACCCTGCTTGATGTCTGCGGAGTGTTCCGAGTGCTCCTCCAAGGCCATGCTCTAAAAGGTCGGGGGAGGTCTCGACCAGGTTCTGCTCTGCTCGGTCGGCTGGCCTGGCAGAGGCAGGTTGTAAATCAAAGATTGAAGTTGTTTCTCTTCGGTGGGTGCCTCTGAGCCAAACGCCATCCCAGTCCCGCCCCTTTGCGGGCTCTAGCTCTATCTGTCGGCGCCTGTCTCTCCATCTGCAGGTAGAGCTGGTATTCCAGGGTCTAAGCGGGTTCCAGGATCACCAGACGTGGAAAACGCTCGTGAAGCAGCATCCTGGGCACCACCAGGTCAGGAGCAGCCCAGGGCCGAAGTTAGAATGGCCGAAGGCTGAAGCGTGGACCGTGCAGCCCTGGGGTGTCTGGAGTTTGGTGACACTGTCCCGAGGGAGGGGGCAGTAATGCGTTCTTAATGAGAATCCCCTGTAAGAATGTCCTGGTCGCTGTTCATGGCCTCTCCAAGTGGGACTGTCATTATTTTTACCTCTGGAATATACCCCGCTTCCACAGGTTGTCTTCGGTTAAGTCTTTAAAATGATGCTGCAAACAAAGAAAAGGGGCCAACGACCTGAAGGGGAAGCGAAGGCATCCTGCCTAGCAGTGTTCCTGGACGGAAGAGCTGGCTCCGCGTCATGGCGTGACCTCCTGTGCTCCCGCAGACCCCCACCAGGCCGCTGTCTGGTTGACATGTGGACATCTGCCGTGCCCCGTAAAGCCGTTGCCAGTCACCCAGACGTCACTCTGTAAATCTGCACGACAGCTCGGTGAGCAGGGAGGGGCCGGCAGCTTTATGAGGTGACATCTCAGTGATTAATGGGGCTGTGGGCTGCATAGGAGGGAACAGGGTGGGGAGGACAGGAGAGCAAATATGCATGCGAGTGCATGCACTCACACACATGCACTCACACATGCACTCACACACGTGTGCACACACATATACTGATGCACACATGCATGCACTCACACACATGCACTCACACACGCATGCACTCACACGCATGCACTCACACATGCATGTGCCCATACATGCATGCACCCACACACATGCACTCATGCACACATGCATGCACTCACACACACATGCACACACGTGCACACACAGGATTCCAGGCCTTGCCTGATTTTGCAAGGACACTGGCTGCATTTCCTTTCAGAATTTACTTCAAGCCTGCACCTACCTCCCACTGCAACGTAAAATCAAACAACGGGAAAACAACTGGCGAGCAGACATCTGCCTTGTGTAGATGAGACGCATGCAGGATATGCTTTTTCCACCTTGGAATCATATTTTAGATATTTGAACACTGAATGGATGTATTTAGAAAAAAAAAATCTGTTAGCCGCTGTCCATAACAGGAAGGCAGAGAAAAATGAGAGGCAGTGACACTTACTGAGCACCTACTGTATGCCAGAGCCCCCCCCCCCGCCC